>NW_015391757.1:43881-45657 GCF_001527695.2 Protobothrops mucrosquamatus | reverse complement strand
GCCCCATTGTCTCATTTAGAGGCACCCCCATTTCGGGACTGGCGAAGTGGCTTAGTGATCGCATCGCCTATTTGGTGAATGGCAGCCCTACCACGGTCAGCTCGGCAGAAGAATTCTTAGAGAAGATCAGGACCCTTAGGGTGGAAGAGGATGAGGTGATGGTCTCTTTTGACATCACCTCACTCTTTACTTCCATCCCCCAAGACCTAGCAGTTAAAGTTCTGAAAGATCAGCTAGAAAGACAAGGAAGGGCTGACCACCGGGATTCCCTGCAAACCAAAGATCTAGTACAACTCTTAGAGTTGTGCCTGGCAACGTACTTCACTTTCCAGGGTGTCATATACGAGCAAGTAAAGGGCACACCTATGGGCTCCCCAATATCCAGCGTGGTAGCAGAGGCGGTTCTCCAACAACTGGAACGGGAGGCCATGACCCTCTACCAGCCCAAATTTTGGGCACGGTATGTTGATGACACCTTTGTGGTCATTAAACAGTGCCACCGGACTGGCTTTATGGGGGTGTTGAATTCAATATATCCGGACATCAAATTTACGGTGGAGGAGGAGATCCAAGGCTCGATAGCCTTTCTGGATGTTTTACTCCAGCGCTCAATGGATGGAGCTTTGAACACCAAGGTCTATCGTAAGCCAACACATACAGATCGTATCCTCCACTACCATAGTAACCATCCGGCCCCCCATAAGGCCAGCTGCATCAGGACCCTGTTCAAACGGGTGTACTCGCATTGCAACACGGCTGAGTCAAGGGCAGAAGAAAAGAAACATCTGTTTCGTGTGTGCCGGATGAATGGATACCCCCCCCAGATTCATCAAACGGCACAGCATGATACCAGAACCCCGAAATAGACAGCAGGATGAAGAACCCCCGGTACGGGCTACACGGGTGTCCCTACCATATATCAGCAATGTGTCTGAGGCCACGGCCAGGTTGCTGGCACCATACAATATAAAAGTGGCCCATAGGCCCAATCAGACTCTGCGGACAAAAATGATGCTTCCTAAGGACCAACTCCCCACCACCGAGAGATCAACGGTGGTCTATAAGATTAATTGCATGGACTGCCGGAGCAATTATGTAGGCGAGACATCGAAGAGACTAAAAACACGCCTACACGAATATCAACTAGCAATCAGACGAGGTGAACAACACTCGCAGATTTGGGCTCACATGGCCGAGTATAACCATCGTTTTGATTTTGGGAATACCCAGGTCTTGACCTGTGATACCACGAAGGGAGGCCGCCTGCTGAAGGAAGCATGGTACTCAGGAGTTGATTCCATCAACCGGCACGTGGACTTATGTCCGGCACACCAAGCTCTAAGAACATGGAGCACGGGTAACCGTACTAATGCCCAAAAGGAGTTTCACCATGAGCTAAATAATCGGAACAGGGACGTGACTCGGACTTCTCCTCCCCCTCCTCCCCTGATCCACTATACTAGTGAATCTTTGGATAGCACTCCCCACGTGCCAGGAAGACAACCGCAGCTGATCCAGCAGCAGATTGATTCCAACATACAGCTCCCGCAGGACCCTCCACGACCCATTGAAAGCGAGCCCTCCTCGGAATGGAAAGGTGGGGTACGGAGTAACAGACTAGGACCAGAGAGATCGAGGAGTAGATGGGATGTGATGGAGTCGGAAGAACATGATGAAGGTGAGCCACCCCCTTCCCCCAGGGGGATTGTCAGGCATGCGATGGTGACTCGGTCACGGTTGAATGAAAGAAGACACTCCTCTCCGGTGCATTTGGCA
>NW_015391757.1:38970-41167 GCF_001527695.2 Protobothrops mucrosquamatus | reverse complement strand
CCCCACCCCTTCCCTTCCCCCCACTCTCTCTCCTCCTCCTCTCTACCCCCTTCCCCCTCCTCTCTCCCTCCATCCACCTCTCTCTCTCTCCCCTCTTCTGATCTTCGCTCTCGGCAGGCCGTGTATGCGTGGCATCCAAGCTACCTAGCCTTCGCACTTCGGCACTCCACCCCCTCCTCTGTTGGTAACCGTTCGGTTCAGTTTTATGGTAGCTACGATGGTCCCGACGGTCTAATTCCGGTCCCGGCTCCATCCCCCTCCCACTCCCCAGGTGTCCATCGTTGTTTCTTGGGGGATCCTGTTGTCTGTTCGAGCGGGACGGCGTCATCATGGCATGCGTGCTTTGTCCCGCATTCCAAGGGATTTCCCTTGGAGGTTTCAGGTCCGTTGCTGGCACCGCCTGCTGGCAGGGGGGGGGAAGGCCTTCCATCCGAGCCTGCGGGGCATCTCTCACTTCTTGCTTCTGACGGGGCTGTCTGTCGTGTTCTATCCTCCGACGCCCCAGGGGGTGGTCCATGCACCACGCCCTAAGTGTCCGCTGCGCCGGGCACATCTCCACATGGCGGTTGATTATTATTATTATTATTATTATTAATTTAATTTATATACCGCCCTTCTCCCGTAGGACTCAGGGCGGTGCACAGCATATTAAAACAAGTACAAATACAAAATACAAAAAAATATAGACCCCTATAAAACCAAATTAAAAACCAAATATTAGAAGCTGTTATTCCTATTAAAATTATTCTTAAAATCATCCCTAAGTAAAATCCTCCCTAGGTCAGGCCCGCTTGCTGGAAAAGCCATGTCTTGAGGGCGTGGCGGAAAGTAAGGAGATCCAGAATCGTCCGGATCTCGGGGGGTAGTTCGTTCCAGAGGGATGGATTCCTCCTCCGTAAACCACGCCTCCTTTAACAGCCGGCCCCCTTTGGTGTTATCCTTTGCCAAGACCTGAACCTGGTCGAAGTCAAAGCGGTGGCCACTTTCAGCCATATGAGACCAGACCTGCGAGCGCTGTTCCCCCCTTCTTACCGCCAATTTGTGTTCATGTATGCGGGTCCCCAACCATTTGGACGTCTCCCCCACATAGTTGCGTGGGCAGTCCATACATCTAATCTGGTATACCACCGCTGACCTTTCAGTGATGGGGAGTTGGTCTTTGGGGTGCATAAGTCTGGCCCGTAAGGTCTGGTCAGGTCTATGGGCCACCTTGATGTTATACAAGGCAAGAAGTCTGGCTGTGGCTTCGGAGACATTATGGATATACGGAAGGGTGATGCGCCCGGGACGCTCCTGGGATTGCTCCTCAGACTTCCGTCGGGATTCCGTCGCCTTGCAATGACGCCTCACAAAGTTCAGAGGGTATCCGTTCAACCGGAAGATACGGTGCAAATACCTGGTCTCCTCCATTCTCGACTCCACCGTGCTGCAGTGTGAACGGACGCGCCCAAACAGCGCCTTGACACACCCAACCTTATGGACTACCGGGTGGTTACTATCATAGTGGAGGATGCGGTCCGTGTGCGTGGGTTTGCGATAGACTCTGGTGTTGACCGTCCCATCCGGCAGTCGTTGCACAAGGACATCCAGAAATGCTATCGCACCCCAGACCTCATCCTCCACTGTAAACTCAATATCGGTATAAACCGAGTTGAGGATATCCATAAAGTTGGCCTTGTCATTCCGTTTGACGACCACGAACGTGTCGTCCATGTACCTAGCCCAAAATTTGGGTCGGTACTGGGACATAGCTATACGCTCCAACTGCTGGAGAACCGCTTCAGCTATCACGCTGGATATGGGGGAGCCCATGGGGGTGCCCTTTATTTGCTCGTAGATCACCCCTTGGAAGGTGAAGTATGTGGTTAGACAGAACTCAATAAGTCTCAACAGGTCTTCTACCCGCAGTGAGTCATGGCCACCGGTGCCTTCGCGTGCCCTCAGCTGTTCCCCAAGAACCTCCATGGCGAGGTCTCGTGGTATGGAAGTAAAGAGCGAGGTGACATCAAATGACACCATAACCTCGTCTTCTTCCATCCTGAGTGTGCGGATCTTACCCAAAAACTCCTCTGCGGACCTAACCGTGGTGGGATTATCCTCCACCAGATATGGATCGGAAGAGGGGAGAGAGAGAGAGGTGAATGGAGGGAGAGGGAAAGGGGAAGGGGGGTGAGAGAGGGAGGAGGGAGAGTGAGGG
>NW_015391757.1:34155-37861 GCF_001527695.2 Protobothrops mucrosquamatus | reverse complement strand
CTTTTTAGTTCTTTTCAACCAGACATACCCTTCTGAGATTCGAACCTGGGCTTTCTGCATGTTAGGCAGATGTATTAACCTCTAGGCCACAGGTTCTTTCTCACTTTGTCAGCTATGAGACAGGGGAGAAGAATTATCTTGAGTTTGGTGCACCCTGTCGGCCCAAATATATATGTTTTCTGAGGTTTTCGCGGGTGTTTGTATGTAGGTCTTTGGTTATTCGGGTTTTCTCCCGCGTAAAATTGGAAGTGTCTTGGCGACATTTCGATGAAGTCACATTCGTCATCTTCAGGCTGGTGTTTTCGGCTTCGTGCTTCTAGAAGCAATGTGTGATCGCAGCTGTTTCTTCCTTTTAACTGCCAGTGGGGGTATGAACTGATTGGGTGGGAGCTTGGCTGTGTTCTGATTGGGTGGAGGTGTGTTCTGATTGGTTAGGGGCTTGGCTGTGCTCTGATTGGATGGGGGGTTGGCTGTGCTCTGATTGGATGGGGGTGTGTTCTGTTTGGGTGGGAGCTTTGTAGTGCTCGGATTAGTCTGAGTTGCTGGGGGATTTGAGATGGAGAGCTGCGTTGCTGTTGTTTGGCTTCGCGTTCGTGGTCGTGCCATATCTTCATGGTGGGTGTCAGTTTGCTTCATGTATGGATTGGAGGGGTTTAAGATGGCTAATGGTGCAGCTGTGGTCTGGCTTCTGGTTTGTGGTCATGCCTCATCATCGGTGTGGGTTTGGGTTTGCTTTTTGCGTGGATGTGTGGTAGTGACATCCTGTGTGGTTTTCGTGAGTGTGGGTCTAGTGTCATTCTTTGTGTTGGGGACTCGTTTGCCAATAAGGGCGGGTTTCCAAATGGCTGGTAGGCGGGAGGTATCATCTCGTTTATTCATGCTGTGTGGGCATTTTTCTATCTCGATGGCTTCTCTGATTATTCTGTTGTTAAAGTGTTCAGTTTTGGTGATAGTTCTGGTCTTTTTAAAGTCAATTTTATGTCCTGTGGCTTTAAGGTGTTGGACCAGGGAAGAAGTTGGTTCCTCTTTTCTGACTGAGTTTTTGTGTTCTTCAATGCGTGCACTTATTTTGCTGTTGGTTTGTCCGATGTATGTGGTGGGGCAGGCGGTGCATGGGATTTCATATACTCCTTGATTTTCTAACTCAATTTTGTCTTTGGGGTTTCTTAGGATGGTGGATATTTTTCGGTTTGTGCAGAATGCTGTCTTGATGTTGTGTTGTGTCCTAGAAGCACGAAGCCGAAAACACCAGCCTGAAGATGACGAATGGGACTTCGTCGAAACGTCGCCAAGACACTTCCAATTTTACGCGGGAGAAAACCCGAATAACCAAAGACCTACATATATATATGTAGGATGACCTGGGATTGACAGACGACCTGGGATTGTCAGCACGCCCCCTGGAATCCCCGAAACCCCCGGTACGCCAGGGAGCACGAGGGAGAAGTGAGCGGCTCCGTCCCATCTCAGGGGCAATCACACGCTCCTGGGCAGCCACCCTGCGAATGAACACAGCGCCGACTGTAAAAAGGGGAGAGGAGGGAGAGCGGTCCCGCCCCGCCCCAGGAGCAATCACACGCTCCCGTGCAGCCGCTTTACGTACGAGTAAGGCGTCTCTTGCAGAAGGAGGGGGAGACGGGAGGGATTGGTTGGATGGGGGGGAGGGGGATCGGCCAACTGGATCAATGGGACGGTTGGGTAGGGCAGCGGATAGGGCGGGGCAGGCATACGCTCCTGGACAGTCAGTAATGACAGGAAGGAGGAGGCGGTGGCGTCGACGATTGAAGATCGTAGCCACGGGATCGCCGGATGTAGAAAGGGAGAGGGGGGAGTGCCGGATGGCACAAGCCAAGGCAGGACACCCCACGGAGCATCCAAGGACAGAAAGGGCAAAACCGGCGAGCGGAAATGGGGTGGGGGTGACGAGATACTCACCTCTATGGGACACCCCAGTGCGAGAAGGAAAGAAGGGGTCAAACGCTCTGGGGATAGAGAACGTAGACTCGTTCTTAGCAAGGTAGGACATGAGGCTAGCATATGGATGCACGCAGAAAAAGGGGGGGGAGAGGAGGAAAGTGAGCAACAAGGCGCATGAGGATAGGAGTAGCGAGGATAAACTGGCTAATGATACGGAAACTGTGGCCGGAACATCGATTGGCCGACGGAGCCCCGTGACGGCGCTCATGGGTCGGGCGCAAAAAACTTGGTCTTGTATAAATAAGCGCTCCCATCGACCTGGATTGATCCCTGATGATGCTGGCAGTGGCCAGTGAAAGCTAGGATTTTAACTTATTAAAACTTTTATAGTTTTTAAACTTTTCCTGGTGTTCCCGTTTTTATCTCTCGTCATATAATATATGACGAGAAGCCGGATGCTAGCAATTGACACACACACTTTATAAGGGTTTCTCCCAGACTGCTGTTTTAACGCCCTGATGATGTCAGACGGGTTCTGACGAAAGCTTGGCTCAGTAAATTTTTAAACTTTTATACTTTACTTCTCTTGGTGCTCGGTTTTATTCGTTTACTATGATTCCCAAGAGTCGGATTTTTAGCGTAATTAACTCATATATATATATGTAAAAAAGGATATATGCAGTGTTATCTTCATTTTAGATATCAAAAGGGTTTTGCGGCTCCCAGTGTTTTGTTTTGCAAGTGGAATACGTAGTCTTGTGATAAACACAACTCCCATTTGTTCCTTAAAGTATTGGGCCCATGGTCCTTCCTTCTACCAAAGAAGGTACGAGGGAAACAATAGTAGCAGAAGAAAAATATTGCAACACATAGTCCAGGGTCTAGGAACACGATTTCCAGGGTAGTCCAATCCATTGAGGTTTTTCTCCTACTTAGATGGAAACAGTTCAACAGGCGAGGCAGGTTGAAATTTCATTTTCAGGCCATCCAGCTGCGGAGCTTGTCACTGGAGAGGATATGATGGGACTTTCCATGGACTCACGCCTTGATTCCTTAAATCAGGAGGACTTGGCATGGTTGAGACCACTCAGGACTGGTATTTCTAGGTGACAGTTCTTTTCACCTGAACCCACTCTCCAAGAACAACAATGGCCAGACACAGGTGGTAAGGCAGCCTGGGCCTGTACTGAGATAGAAGACAAAACCTGCGCCAGATTATGTAAATACTGAGTAACTTTCTTCTCTTCTTCATTGACATTCTTCAACCTCCATGTAACAAAAGCCTCCCACACATCATTTCAAAGAGACAAAGACAGCTTTCCAGTTGAGGCCTATATTGAGATGGCCTCACCGCTAAATGTTGTAAAGCTTTTTATTTACTTATATTTATCACAGATTTGTTTAACTAAAGTATAAATACAACCATCCTGTTTTAGAAAAGTATCAATCATCCCTTGCGACCCCCCTTCAGTGTCCTAGCTATTTTCTTTCTTTCTTTCTTTCTTTCTTTCTTTCTTTCTTTCTTTCTTTCTTTCTTTCTTTCTTTCTTTCTTTCCTTTCTTTCGTCTCCAATCTTGCAACATCCACTTCCCACTTTCTTCTATTTTCTCATTGTTCTCTCTTCATATTTCTATAGTACATTCTTGTTCCTTCAACATTCTAAGGCTTGTGTTAAGGCATACAATTCACATGTGTGGGCTGACCACGTTAATGGCAGTCTCCCTGCTTAATGCATGCAATTCACAAGTCTGTGCAAACCAACTTAAAAACAACTTTACTGCTTCTCCCT
>NW_015391757.1:23370-29316 GCF_001527695.2 Protobothrops mucrosquamatus | reverse complement strand
TTGCTATTTAATTTACTGAATATATCTAAGATACTGTATGCCTGATATTGATATTCAAATCCATGCCTGATATTGAAATTCTGGTGGATGTCAATATCAGGTGTATCCTTTCTCTCCCCTCCCCCTCCCCGCTGATCACATCAGGGCAGTGATGTGTTCAGAGTGCCCTAACACCTTGAAAGAACTGATGCACCTTTGCCTCCTCATCAGTGGCCGGCTCCAAGAACGAAAGGTGCGGCAAGAGCCACTATCCTATGAGGAGCGAATGCAAGTGGGGGGAGCCTGACCACACCTCACCCAAGCAGAGAAGGACCATCACTGCTGAGACCGGTCACATGGCTGCCAAGTGCCCCGCCAAGAAAAAAAACCCGACACCATCAGGAAACTCCTGAAGCCTGACCTAGAGAGCTTGTGAGGTCAGGCGGTCTTAATGGCAGGCCAGGCTCAACGGCCTCAAATTACCCCAATTCAACATCTGGTAATGGCTGTGATATTAACCCTTCCCAGTAGGGCGGACATTCAAACATACGCCATTGTGGATTTGGGGGGAACCACAAACTTCATGGATATGGCATTTTCCACAAAGTAGATCATCCCACAATATGAGGTTGCCCCACCAATACTTGTAGACTATAGACAGTCAACCAATTTGGTCGGGTCTGCCAGGATCACCATGGACCTGGACAAGACCAAGGCCTTGCAATCGTGGCAACCCCCACATCAAGTAAATGATTTGCAGCATCTATTGGGGTTTGCCAATTATTGTTGGACGTTCATTCCCCAGTTCACAGCACTCACCGCCCCCTTAACCAATCTGCTATGGAAGGGAGTGAAGTTCATGTGGGGCCCTGCGGAACAGGAAGCATTCACAGCCCTCAAGGCAGCATTCACAATTGAACCCATCCTTCATCACCCCAACCTGTCACAGCCATTCGTTGTCGAGATTGAAGCTTCGGACATTGCGGTGAGGGCAGTGTTACTGCAGGCCTCTACATTCACTGGCTAACACTTCCCATACACTTACTACTCGTGCAAACTGAACATCACAGAGCGTCACTACACCATCTGAGATAAGGAGTTGTTAGCGGTGAAAGTGGCCTTCGAGATGTGGTGGTGCCATCTGGAAGGGGCCCACCACCAGACAGAAGTTCATACCAACCACCGGAACCTGAAACATTTGAAAACTGCTTGGAAACTAAACCAACACCAGATTCGGTGGTTGTTGTTCTTTGCCTGGTTTGACTTTCAGGTCACCTACAACCCCGGGGGCCGGAACCAGAGGGCCAACGCCCTCTCCCAAAAGCCTGAGCATACCCGCTCTGAAGATAAGGTGCTGCCCCAGACCATGGTTCTCTTAGAAAAATTCACAGCAACCCAGACATTGGTGGACTTCAAAGAGAAGATCCGAAAGCAGCGACAGCAAGACTCCTTTATGACTGCCCGCACAGCTGAGTTGGACCAGTTAGTGGTGGGCCAACCCAGCCCCTGGTCGTGGTTGGAAGACTTACTCCACTTCCAAGGACGCAGAGGCCGTGGGGGAACATCTCCATGGATTTCATCACAGGCCTCCCAAAGACTCAAGGGGCCATGACAGTTCTCATGGTGGTGGACATGCTATCAAAAATGGCTCATTTCATCCCATGTGCTGGACTCCCCATGGCACAAGAAATGGCCCAGCTGTTTATACAACATGTATTTCCGCTCCATTACCTCCCTGAATGGGTCGTGAGAGACCGTGGAGTACAGTTCAAGGCTTGGTTTTGGCAGGCACTCCAAGGTCTTCTGGAGGTACAAGTGTGCCTCTCTTTCGCGCATCACCCAGAGATGGATAGAGGCATGGAATGGATGATTGCAGTACTGTAACAATATTTGCGCTGTTTCATCAATTTCCAACAGGACGACTGGGTGGACTTGCTTGCAATAGTGGAATTTGCATACAATAATGCACAACACGCGTCCATGCAAATGTCCCCATTCCTGGCGAATTATGGTTACCACCTGTCTGTTTCCCCTGAATGCATCGGACTTTCTGGTGCCAGCCACCACAGACTTTCTTCAGGAATTCAAGACCTTGCATCACGTTCTAAAGACCAACTGGACAAGGCCAAAGAGGACCATAAGAAATTCGCAGACCAGCACTGACATTCCATTCCACCCCTGAAGGATGGCGATTTGGTCTGGTTGTCCACTAGGCATCTTCCATCAATGATCCCCTCCAAGAAATAGGACCACTGTTTTTTAGGGCCGTTTCTGGTGGAGGCAGTCATCAACCCAGTGACATACAAATTGACCTTGCCCACCCGATTTCGGGTGCACCCTGTCTTCCATCACTCACTCCTGAAACCTGCAGCTCCCGCCAGTCCTCATCGGCCCACGGCCCTGCCTCCTGCACCCATCTTGGTGCAAGGACAGCGTGAATACATCGCTGAGAGAAGGCAGGCACAACAGAGGTCAGCGAGGCTACTCGCAAGGCAGCAGCTTCGCCCCTTCTGATGAGCTGCACTGGTCAGCGGCTATTTAGCCCAGCACATGGACCACAGCATCACTGGGAATGACTTGTTAGTTTCTTGCTGTGTGTTCTTGACTTCTTCATTCCTTGATGTCATGGTTCCAACAGACAGAGATGAATAAAGCAGAACTCCGAGGCTTGAAAATTCCTCAAAGAACATGTTTATTAATTACAAAGTATCGGCACGGTCAAAAGTGAAACCAAGTCTGAATAGACAAGTAACAATTGCCAAACTACAAAGTTAAAAGCCGACGAAAGCCCCTGAGCCAACCCAATCAGTTTAATGAACTCCCTCCAGAACTTTGCAGTAAACTGGATCCCCCTGTCAGAAAGTTTAGCCTTCAGAAGTTTCCTCAGCACTTCACGGACCAATTTAATGTGCTCTTCCATAGTCTCAGTGTAAATGAGAATGTCATCAAGATAAACCAAACCCCCCTTATAGACATGTTACACAAGGTTTTGCTGGTTGGATGAAACCCCGAGCCAGGTTCTTATCAATGTACTCTCTTAACTTTTTCATCTCTTTGGGCATCATGGAGTACATTTTTGGTTTCGGGAGCCTGGCCCTGGGTAAGATTTTGATGGCACAGTCCGTAGCCCGGTGAGGGGGGGGGACGTCACAACAGGAGTTCCTCTTCAGCGGCAACAGGAGTGCTCCTGCACTCAGGGGCAGCTTTGGTTTGCTAGAGGTATAGTTCCCCCCTGCAGTACCAGCATCCCAGGTTGGATCAACCGAGACTTTGGCCGAGCCCTTGCCAGTGACACCTCCTCGGTGGCTGGAGCAGCTGCTTGCGCTCCGACGGCTGGAGTTCCATTGCGGCCAGCAACAGCTGCATTCTTTTCCTCCATCCTCAAATCTTTGCTGAGTCTTTACAGCTCTCCCAAAGGATGGGTAGGCGGTCAGGGCCCAGCACCCCAAAAGAAAACTAAAGTTTTAGGAGACTTGGTTTAATGTCATGGTTCCGACAGACAGAGATGAATAAAGCAGAACTCCAAGGGTTGAAAATTCCTCAAACAACATGTTTATTAATTACAAAGTATCGGCACAGTCAAAAGGGAAACCAAGTCTGAATACACAAGTAACAATTGCCAAACTACAAAGTTAAATGTCCCACCCAAGTACAAAGTTAAATGCCTCATGACCTGGACTAATCATTGACTTTATTGGGTTGGACTCTATTGGCTTGGTTGGGAACAGATCCCTAGGGAATGACAAAAGTGGCTTGATGGAGTTAAATAAACAAGTGAAACCCTGCTTGTGTGTGTGCATGTGGACTGGGACAGGACAGCAAGCCTCTTCATTGCTTAGTGTAGAAGATGACCAGGCTGAACCCGAGGGGTCAAACGTGTCATCAGTCATGAGTCCCTGCAGACTTATTCCCTTTGACAATTAGTAGCTCAGATTTTATAGAAAGCTTAAGCTTGCAATAAATCTTTAAACTCATTTGAACTGCCTGAATCTCCTGATTTCCCCGGTGCTTGACACTTAGATCCCACAAGTGCCTGTCATTTTCTGAGCTGGAGCTTCCACAATTGCACTGCACAGCCACAAACAACTTCATTGCTAGGCTTCATGGGCCACTGGGCTGAAGCAGTTTGCAGCTGCACAGCACAACTGCCAAAGTGCCAGCTCAGAAAAAGATCTCTCACAAAACTTTCTGCTCCCTACTGCTGACTAAAATTCCCCTTGCTGTACTTCCTTATACTTGGTTCCTCCATTACTTTCCTGTCATGCCTCTGTCTGAGCCTGAATCTGCGGAGGAAAATGAACTGGAACGGGACCCTATGGAGGCCGAGGGAAAGGTGTCTGTGGCTTCAGAGGAATGTGGGGACGAGCAGGCCGAGGCAGGCCAGGGCCCTTCAGGATTGGAACAGGAGGAACAGGAGAGGCAGAGTTCAGGCGATGAGCAAGGGCCACCTCCACCTGATCCTAGAGCACAGAGAGTGGAGAGAAGGAGGGAACAACGCAGGCAGGCTCAATTATTCGGGAGGAGAGCGTCCTGCCCTTCTCCACAAGGAACACCTGGAGATTGAGATTTAAGGAGATGCTGTGGGGAGGGGCATTTGTCGGGAACAAACACTGATTCTTGGAGTGTTGTGTATTGTTGCTGATCTCTTGTTCTGTGACTTCTGTTTGGAAACTTGTAAACTCGAACTATTGGATTGACTGACCACGTTACTTGTATGTTTAAAGACCTTGGACTGTATTTCGGATTCTCTCTTTTGAAAACTGCTCAGGCAAGCTAGGATTCAAACAGACTCATTAAGTTTATGTTTTCTTCCTTGTTATCTCTATGGCCTTGAGTACTTTCTTATGCTAATCAGACTGTAAAGTCGGCTGAAGGGGTGTGTGTGTGTTCTTTTGTTGGAGGCTTGCCAGCAAACGTGGGAGCATTTGGGGAAAATTTGGAGCAATAAAAGAACTGTTTGAATTGCCAGCTGACTGCATTGCCTCTGTGCTGTGCCCTGGGTCATCACACTTTCCAAAGCATGTTTAAAGATGTTCATCTTGTAGCTGTTCGTCCTTCTGTGGTTACCACTCTGTTTATCTCAGTTGTTCCTCAGTCTGGAAACTTCTCTCAAAGTTTTTCCACAGGATTATTGCTCAGGAACTATTCTTGAATCTTTGTTTTTAGCAAATCTACAAACTCCCCTTGCTATTCTTTCACAAACATATTACCCAAACTTGCCAGTATTTATCTCTGGCAAAGGACACATTATGATGATGTCACTGTCACTTAATATTTTATTGCTATTAATTTCACCAACAAAAAAAGCTTAACATAGTCCATTATAGACATTTGGAAAACTAAAAATGCACTACAGAGGACTAAGATTGCTCCAGATGCATTATTTAGTCAGCTTCTTCATGTTACTTATCTGCAAAGGAAGTTTAAGATGTCAAACCAAAACCTATATAGCTCCTCACAAAATACTTTTGATCTGCGCATCTCTAGAATTATGAGTGCAAAGCTCTGAAAAGCATACTGTACTTACACATTGCAGTATGGCTTCTTCTCATAGCCCTTGTAGTTTTTCATGTTGAGGGTCATCTTGCAGACTTCACAATGGAAACATGCTTTATGCCAATACTATGGGAATATAAGAAACAACCATTAGTTTACTACAGTACATTGCTAGTGGGTTAATTCCTCCAGCTAAAACATTTATATTTAAAGACAACAATCGTTCATGATTCTAGTAGGAATATTTAAGGGAATTGTAATACAGAACTACTTCTGGAATAATCCACTATACCAGTCATACATTCCTGAAGGAGTTTTTAGATCAGTGGTTCTCAACCTTTTTAATGCCGCGACCCCCAACCGGTCGTAAGTCAAGGACTAAACCGGTCGTAAGTCGAGGACTAAACCGGTCGTAAGTCGAGGACTACCCAACCGGTCGTAAGTCGAGGACTTTCCCTGCCCGGGAGTGCC
>NW_015391757.1:19549-23275 GCF_001527695.2 Protobothrops mucrosquamatus | reverse complement strand
CGACCCATAGGTTGAGAACCGCTGTTTTAGATAGATGCTCACTGTAAGAATGTTTTGTTGCTCAAATGTAAACACAAACCAGACCACACCAGGACAAACAACCCTTTATATTTAGTTAGTGCAAACAGTAAGTTTTAAAATAACTAGCTTGTAGCTACTAAAATGTCTTAACTCTAACAGACTTGTATTAGACTGGAATACAGAAACATTAAGTATTTATATAAATTTGACTAAATAAATTTACCATCTGACTGAAGACCCACTCCCAAACCTGCCAAAGAGGAAGTTACTTTATGTGATCTTACTACAGAAATGCTAGCATTTCTAAGTGGAAGATTTGATGTCTTTTGAAATAGGAACAGAAATTTCTGAACTGAGAATAAGTAGTACTGATTGTCACCTGCAACTATTCTGACAGTGCAAAGAACATATACAGGTAGTCCTTAACTTATGACCATTTAACAACAGTTCAAAGTTATGATGGCCTCTGAAAAAGTGATATATGACCTGTCCTCGATGTTACTACCATCGCACCACCTCAGCAGTCATGTGGATTGCAATTTGGATGCTTGACAACTGGCTCGCATTTACAACTAGTTGCAGCACCCTGCAGTCACATGGCCATGATCTGCACCCTTCCCAACCGGTTTCTGACAGGCAACATCAGTTGAGGAAACTGGATTCACTTAACAAACATGTGTTTCTCTTAACAACCATGGTAAAATGGGTCATAAAAATGGGTCCGGTCATGTGATAACTCACTTAATGACAGCACTGAGTTATGATGGAAATTCCAGTCTCAATTGTGGTCATAAGTTGAGGACTACCTGTATTCAAAGTCAGAAGATGAACTGGAGAGCTCATGTATTAAAATAATATTGTTTGCTTAACTGCCTAACTTGAAACTGTATTAAACCATAACATGAAAACTACGCATCTCAGTCATTTATTTGGTCTTATACTGTATGTTATGAAAATCTGGCTTCCTGGATGCATGTTTTGCACTGCAAGAAAGTACCAGCCCCATACGAGGAAGACATCCAGCCCCAATCACCTGGCTGCACCTAGATAGAGATTGAAGCTTTGCCCGACAGGAGAGCAAGTGCTAGTAACCTCTGCCCCCCACTAGCATGCAATCTCCAGCCCAGACAGCACCAAGTGGACTCTGATTTGCCATCCTTAGACAATTGAAAAACTTCATACCACCTTTTCCAACGCAATGGAAGTCCAGAGGCGCATGAAGGAAACGATTTGCATCAGGAAAATGCCTCATGCCTGCTGTATGGACTATAGTTGTGTTGTTGTTTATTGGCATTTGTATTTTTTTTATTATGAGTCTTAAACCTACTGAGGTTGTATGTGTTCCCCCATAAAATACTTTCTTTACATGCCCCTCTGAAACTATTGTAGACCCTTTACCCCAGAATCCCTCTAATCTTATCTTTTTGCTTATGTTTTGTGTTGTCCTTGTGTTGTCCTTACGGACAAGTGGGGACTGTGGGAGATGAAAATATAGCCCCCTCCTCATATAACAAGATGAGGCTAGAGCAAACCTGAAATAGGCCCCCACAGAAGTCATTTGAAGCTCTAACTTGAACTTTATGCTGTTTCACAATACGAACGTACTATTTGTAATCTGCTGAGCTTTGTACAATATGAAATTGCAAAGTAGATAGTTCTATGTATATTTGGAACATGAGTATTGTAACCGTGGGAGAAATAGGGAACTGAAAGTAGCTGATGGATATGGGTTCCAATGTACACGGGTATATGTGGAAAGTAGGTCAACAGGAAGTCAGTAAAAAGTCAGCAAAGGTCAGCAGAAGTCAGCAAAAGTCAGCGGACCATCTGACTACAGTCTTAGAGCGAGAAAGGGTATAAAAGGTTGGGACTGGACCTGATTGATTTGCCATTGGCCTATAGCTGTCCTATTGGATTCTGCTATGTCATATGGTCCTCATTGCAATGGGTTATTAATGGAAGTGATGTTGTGTTATTATGCTTGCTATGTTCCAAATTATTAGAGAAATAAACCTCTGAATCCTAGAGTAAGAATTATTATGTTGTGTTGCTGTCTCTGTCTTTTTCATTGGGTTTTTCCACGACAATGACAAGAGTAAGTTGATATGATTTTTAAAAATGCACAACTTCCTCAGCTTTCTGCTACAATGTCAGGGCTGCCTCTACTCAATCCCTAGGAAAGAAAAACCCTTCACTCCATAAGATCAGAGAAAAGGTACTTTTACAAGGAACAAGATGATTACAGCTACGTCAGGCAAGATCTGGAGCAAAACATCGTGAAGCACCAAATTGAAACAAACCCTAGAGCTCACCCCTCTTGCAGCTAGGCAACCCAAGTTCAATCATTGGCCATAAGATGTTTTGGGAAAGTCTCTATGTTAGGTGCATCTTCTCTCCCTTCTGCATTCTAAAGTCAGATGAAATGACCTTGAAGAAATAAGCAAAGTCCAAGCTGGCTGTTGCAAAGCTTCATGAAAAATTTCCACTGTCTCCACCTGCATGCTTCCTCTCTCAAGTGCCCATCGCTCCCCCTCCCCCTGTTGCTATGGCAGCTGACGATGAAGATGGAGGCTGACATACAATTTTATAGCAAATAACTATGAGTTATCCAGAAGATAAATGGTTGAAAAATAGTACTAAATTTTAAGATGGTCATAGAACAAAGTACTAGATTTGGAAGAGGGTATTTAGGATAGCCCTTTCTGTTCATTCTGCATCCTCCCATATCCACAACAAACTGTTAGGGCAGTCTTTTCAGGATTAGGAGAAAGTGGCAAATGAGAAATATTCAAGGTGGTATGTACTTTAGACCACTTATTAATGTACTTTATATAAAATGATCCAGTAATAATATAGACTTAATCTGTTCCATTTCTTTTCAAGGGTTCCATTTGATGTCAAAATGGTCTGAATGTATCTACTTATATAATAATTTGTGGTCTTGATTTTTCTTGATAATCCCTCTCCAGGACTTGGGGAGGGGAGAATTTGAGTAGAATCCAAAGTATAAAATCACCCATTAAAACATGAATCTCCATAAAGCTTCTGCTTATTGGACTGCCTAGTCTACAAGTATTGGTGGGGCAACCTCATATTGTGGGATGATCCACTTTGTGGAAAATGCCATATCCATGAAGTTTGTGGTTCCCCCCAAATCCACAATGGCGTATGTTTGAATGTCCGCCCTACTGGGAAGGGTTAATATCACAGCCATTACCAGATGTTGAATTGGGGTAATTTGAGGCCATTGAGCCTGGCCTGCCATTAAGACTGCCTGACCTCACAAGCACTCTAGGTCAGGCTTCAGGAGTTTCCTGATGGTGTCGGGTTTTTTTCTTGGCAGGGCACTTGGCAGCCATGTGACCGGGGCAAAGTCCCTCTCAGCAGTGATGGTCCTTCTCCGCTTGGGTGAGGTGTGGTCAGGCTCCCCCCACTTGCATTCGCTCCTCATAGGATAGTGGCTCTTGCCGCACCTTTCGTTCTTGGAGCCGGCCACTGATGAGGAAGCAAAGGTGCATCAGTTCTTTCAAGGTGTTAGGGCACTCTGAACACATCACTGCCCTGATGTGATCAGCGGGGAGGGGGAGGGGAGAGAAAGGATACACCTGATATTGACATCCACCAGAATTTCAATATCAGGCATGGATTTGAATATCAATATCAGGCATACAGTATCTTAGATATATTCAGTAAATTAAATAGCAA
>NW_015391757.1:16828-18527 GCF_001527695.2 Protobothrops mucrosquamatus | reverse complement strand
GCAAAGGTGCATCAGTTCTTTCAAGGTGTTAGGGCACTCTGAACACATCACTGCCCTGATGTGATCAGCGGGGAGGGGGAGGGGAGAGAAAGGATACACCTGATATTGACATCCACCAGAATTTCAATATCAGGCATGGATTTGAATATCAATATCAGGCATACAGTATCTTAGATATATTCAGTAAATTAAATAGCAAGTAACATTATGTTCTCAGAATTATTGTGCTCTTTTCAGATGCACAGGCTCCTGATCCTGTTTTAGTTCTCAAGGTTCTTGAAGCAAGTGCTTGCTATTAAGAGTGCTGGTAAAATATAAGTGAAATACAAGTGAATTGTCAGGTAGATCTGTACAATAAGATAGACACTGTATTTTTTCCCCTCAAAACAATGATCACATTCATTTTCTTTTCAAGGATATGATCTTTGTAGATTACAGGTAATCCCCCAGGTACGAGCATTTATTTAGCGAGTTTTCACACAAATGAATTAATTCAGAAAGGGTACTTACTTACATTAGAAATTCAAAACTGCAACCAAAAAGAGGCCTCTGTAGCCATGTGACTTGATTTCAGTCTCTACTGCAGCGGCAGCCATTTTTATTTCTGTGACTTGCCTGGGCTGTTTGGGGCTATGAGAAGCTGGAAGGGGTTGGGGTTTTTTTTGTCCCTGGTCACATGGCCAAAAAAGAGCCAACCCGGCACCAGTTTTTGCTTTTGCTGCAATCTGCTACTGCCTGGGGAGTGCTACAATTACTTCTGTAAGTATTTAAAAAAAAATTTTTTGTTACTCTATAGTTTGCAAACACAATAGTTTGCAAACACAATAGTTTGCAAATTACAGTTTGGGAACTGCTCTGCTTTTTAAGTACTGTACTTTGCAAACTATTGTGTTTGCAAACTACTGAGCTTTTATTTTGGAAATTAGCATATATTACTGTAGTTTGTAGGTTTTAAATTTAAATCCCCTCCAGAAGTTGTGGGTCCCCCATCACTGTAAGCTTTTAAGAAGAGACTGCATAGGCATTTATCAGAAATACTCTCGTGTGAGAGCAGTGGGTTAGACTAGCTGACCTCAACGTCCCTTGCATCTCTGTTACTATTGCAAGCCGTGAGTTCTGCAAATCCCTCCCCCCTCTCCCTCTGGGTGCCTGGCTGCAGTGGTGGGATTCAAATATGTGAACAACCGGTTCTCTGTGTGGCTGCCACTTCCGGAAGTCCATTCTGGGCCTGGGCAACAAAAAATTAGCTACCAGTTCTGCCGAACTGGTGCAAACTGGCTGAATCCCACCACTGCCTGGCTGGCTCTTAAGTTAGTGGTTTTTATTAAAGCAATGGCCCCACCCCACCCCCACCCACTGTGATGGCTTGCAAGCCCTGCTTGGAGGCAATTTAGTTCCTGAGCCAGCTCACAGGAAACAGCTGATTGGCGGCTGGCGGGGAAACCCTCCCAGTTCAGTTAACATGGCAGCTATTGGAGGAAATAGTAAGTCAGATCTTCATTCATTTAACAACCCTTTTGATTTAATTAGTTTGATTTTAAAAAATTGTAAGATTAATTCTGATTCATTTGACGGGTTTTCTGACTTACAAGCCTAATAATGGCCAGGCTCCATTAGGTTCGTACCTCGGGGACTACCTGTACACTTAAATGTCTATTGCTTGTCACAGTCCATTTTTCTGCCCTCTGTCTTGCTGAAT
>NW_015391757.1:11329-14606 GCF_001527695.2 Protobothrops mucrosquamatus | reverse complement strand
GGTGATGACCAGGACTTAGGGGACAGTATCAATATAGAGATGGCCCCTCTGTCTCTGGTCACTTGTAGGCCTATGAATGCAGGGTCATGAAAGGACAGCAAAGAAACACGCAATGTTCTAAACCCACCCAAGAACATCTGGCATCTTGGGGAAACACCCACAAGACCCAAGACTGAACATATGGTCTTGGGGGAAACTCTCCTGAGAGAACATACTAGCTACTTCTGCTTTCATATCTATAGTGTGCCAGCCTTAAAGGGCGAAGTCTTAATCTCATGTGTGCCAGCTTAGCTGGGTGAATTGCTTATGTAATCTAAGTGACTATAAAAATAAGCTTTCTTTGCTATTTGAGGCTTTTTGTCTTTTGTACAGAAGCCCGTCTCTATTCAGCTGAATAAACACGTAAACTTGAAGGCAACTTCTGGTTTCCTGTATTTCTTTATCAAGCAAAACCTCAGAACCTGCACATCATTTTTGGCGAGCTCTAGCGCAGGAGTGGTGCTTGGTCCTAGGGAGGCTCGGGAAGGGGAAGGTGCCAAGCACGCTCTGGGGTTTCCTGGAGGTGCCCCCCTTCTTGACTCTTCACTGTTGTTTTTAAACAGGAACTGGTTTTTTTGTGTGTGGTTGTTGCCTTCACTTGGTTCCTGCATACTCAGGAGGGCTGAAGATAACGATGACCAGGAATTAGGGGACAGTATTAATTGTGAATACATATAGATGGCTTCTCTCTCTTTGGTCACTTGTAATCCTGGATGCAGGGTCAGGAAAGGACAGCAAGGACAACACCCAATGTCCTAACCCACCCAAGAACATACTATATCTTTAAGGAACACTCAAATGGGAACATGTTTAGCTACTTCTGCTTTCTCCCTTCGTATCTACAGTGTGCCAGACTTACTGGGTGCAATCTTTATCTTATGTGTGTCAGCTTTACTGGATGGGTTGCTTATGTAATTATACAGAATAAATACAAGGAATTCTTGTCATTTGTTGCTCCTCTCATTTAGAGGGGTCCGTCTCTATTCAGCTGAATAAAAACGTAAAACTTAAAGGCACTTTCTGGTTTCCTGTATTTCTTTAACCAGCAAAACCTCAGAACCTGCATATCAATAAGGTAAGCATACATTGCTTTACTGCACAGGCTTGCCCAAGGGAGTGTGTGTGTATGTGTGTAAACGTGTGTCTGTTTCCTTGAATTATTTCCCACCATTGACTAGAGCTGGGCGGAAGGGTTTTTGCTAGCTGCACCTAGCCCCCCTCTTTTGGGGGGGTTCTGCCCTCTTTTTGAGGGTTCTGCCCTTTTTGGGGGTTCTGGGGGTGCTTAGAAAGCAAGGGGCATTAACCTTGTACTCTCGTGCTCCAACGTGTTGCGAGTGGTGTGTGGTTTGTGGTTGTTCCTTATATATTTCCTGCTGTTGACCAGGCCTAGGCGTGATACCACCTCCAGCTGCTCGCAGGCCCCTGCGAGGTTGACCCATTGACCGGGGGCCATTGCATAGCAAGCGGAGGTGGTGGATCTCTTGTGGCCCAACAGGCTGTGCAAGTGGTGTGAAAGATTTAGACAAATGGGTTCAGCCCAAGGTAAACCTGTTAACATGAATAAAACCCAAGCATGTGCCCTCAGCCCCCTTGAGTGTGTTATCAGGAACTTTGATAAGCTCAAAACCCATTGGGCTATGAAAATTGAAACTCTGATCAAGTATAATGCCCTCTGGCATCAGGATATGCCTACTGTTTGGCCCAAAGGGGGATCCATAGATTTGGGGTTTTTTGAAGCTATGGGAGATTATGCTCAAAGAGGCATGGATCATGATCAACAAGCTTATTATGCACTTTTTTGGACTTTACAAAGGGATAAGCAGATGCTTAAAGACTGTGGGTTGTGGCAATGTCCCACAGCACCACCTTTTCCTGCTTTATTTTCTGCTCTGCTGCCTTATAAGGGGATTTATCCCCTCACAGAGCAGGTAGCTATTGGAAGGGGGGATACTAACAAGATCCTGGTTCATACCCCCTTCTCCACATCTGATCTTTATGCATGGAAGGATAGAATAGGTTCTTATACTGCAACCCCACATAAATATTCTGAATTGGTTCTGTCTATCATTCGAACACATAACTCTAATTGGGCAGACCTCCAAGCCATGCTGGATGTCTTTTTAACATCAGAGGAAAGACGTCTGGTGGGAAATGCTGCAAAAAGATTAGCTGAAGAAAGGAAGGCCCTTTGTCCTGAAATTGACCCTAGATGGGCGATTGATACTTATGAAAGCAAAGATTATGAATATTTAAAAGGCTTTCAAGACCTTCTTGTCACTGCATTACAGACTGCTATCCCTAAACAAAAAATTTGGGAAAAATATACGATGTTCATCAATTGCCATCAGAGAGTCCCAGTGACTTCCTTGAGCACCTGTACCAAGTAGCTTATAAAACCTATGTATCAAGACTGGAAGTTATAGCCAAAGGGGTCAAGAGGGATGAAAAATGAAGTGTTTTGCTGGCACAAGCTTTACAATGGGCGCCCCTAGGGGGAGGAAGAAGTGGAACTCGCGGAAGAGGATGGCGAGGAGCAGTAGGGTCCCCTGGGGAGAAAGGTAGGATGCCACCAAGATTCCAGGCACCCCCGGAACGTCCAATGCAGTCTTTTGCCCTAAGGCAGGACCAGTGTCATATATGTAAGAGATTTGGCCACTGGGGCAGGGAATGTCCTTAATGTTCCCTTCCCAGCCGTACTATAGGGCGTGTTACTCCACAACCACACCTTAAGTACTAGGGGAGTCAGGGGCTGGGGGGCCTTTGTCTCCCTGCCCTTTCTAATGATTCTCCCTCTGCACCCCTGGTAAAGTTTAAAGTCAGAGGGAAAGCAATACCTTTTTTAATTGATACAGGGGCATCACGTTCTGTATTAAATAAGCCCCTTGGAAATTCTTCCTCGCAAACCTTTCAGGTTATTGGGGCCAGTGGTCAATCTATGTCAGCAGCAATACTGGACCCTTTAGAATGTTCTTTTGGTGATACTCGCCTTACTCATCAATTTCTTTATCTTCCAGATTGCCCTATGCCCCTTTTAGGGCATGATTTACTTGCTAAGTTACAGGCAACTATTTCTTTCAAAGGGGACCAGGTTGAATTATCAGTTCCCCCTGAACAAGCCTGGCATGTCCTGACCCTTCAGCTTTCCTCATCTGAGGATACACATGAGTGTCCTGGTTTGTTAGATTGCTTTGTTGACCCTAATGTATGGTATTCAGGGGTCCCTGGCCGGGCTATTAAT
>NW_015391757.1:5179-7887 GCF_001527695.2 Protobothrops mucrosquamatus | reverse complement strand
GCCTCGCCATTGGGAACCACGAGGAGGCGATCCAGTTCTATGTGACGGCGGACCTGCATTTTCCATTGGTCCTGGGGATGGCCTGGCTTCGGGCCCACGATCCTCAGGTGGCATGGTCGAGAAACGCCATCTCGTTCCCGAGCCTGCAGTGCGTCGACCATCTCCGCCACACCTGTGCCGGCCAGGACGTCTCCACCCCGGCCGTCTCTTTGCCTCCTGAGCTGACGCCCTTCGCCGATGTGTTCAGCGAAAAGGAGGCGGACCGATTACCCCCGCAGCGACCCTACGACTGCCCGGTGGACCTGCTGCCCAATGCGCCACTGCCCGTGGGCCGCCTGTATTCCATGTCGGAGCCTGAATTGGCCGCCCTACGGGACTTTCTGGACAAGAACCTGGCCCGAGGGTTCATCTGGCCTTCGTCCTCCCCGCTCTCGGCCCCGGTCCTTTTTGTGAAGAAGAAGACAGGGAACTTACGCCTGTGCTGTAATTACCGGCGCTTGAATGCCATCACAGTGCGGAATCGCTACCCCCTGCCGCTCATCCCGGAGCTGATGGAGAGGTTGCGGGAAGCCTCAATCTTCACCAAGCTCAATCTCCGAGGGGCCTACAATCTGGTGCGCGTGAGAGAGGGGGACGAGTGGAAGACGGCGTTTGGCACCCGATACGGCCACTTCGAGTACACCGTCATGCCGTTCGGGTTGACCAACGCCCCCACGGTCTTCCAGCACCTGATGAATGACGTGTTTTGGGACATGTTGGACCGGTTCGTGGTGATCTACCTGGACGATATTTTAATCTATTCCCAGACCCAGGAGAGCCACCTCCAGCATGTCCGCCAGGTCCTGCAGCGCCTGCGGGAGAACCAACTCTATGCGAAGTTGGAGAAATGTTACTTCTTCCAGACTTCCATAGAGTTCCTCGGGCACATCATCACCTCCGAGGGCATCGCGATGGACCCGCGCAAGGTGGAGGCCTTGCGCAGTTGGGAACCCCCACGTTGGGTGAAAGACGTCCAGCGTCTGCTGGGGTTCGCCAACTATTACCGGACATTCATCCCGGCCTTCGCCACCCTGACCTTGCCGCTGACCCAACTCCTTCGGAAAAAGGTCCCGTTCCAGTGGGGGCCCCCGCAGCAGCAGGCCTTCGAGGTCCTCAAGCAGGCCTTCATCACGGAGCCGGTCCTGAGGCATCCCAATCCACACCGTCCGTTCGTGGTCGAGACGGATGCGTCCAATGTGGCGATTGGAGCGGTACTGCTACAGGCCCCGGTGGATGGCGGCACTCTTTTTCCCTGTGCTTATTACTCCCGGAAACTCAATCCTTCCGAGCGCAACTACACCATCTGGGAAAAGGAGTTGCTGGCTATCAAGGCCATGTTCGAGGCTTGGCGGCATCACCTTGAGGGGGCCTGACACCAGGTGGAGGTGCGGACGGACCATCGGAACCTCGAGCACCTCACCACGGCCAGGAAGTTGAACCAGCGGCAGATCCGGTGGTCGTTTTTCGCCTGGTTCAACTTCCACGTCGTGTATATTCCGAGCAACCTCAACCAGAGGGCGGACGCGCTATCCCGGAAGCCGGAATACTTCTGCCCCAAGGACTCCCTTCCCCCACGGACGGTGCTGCCAGCAGAATCCTTGGCCGCGGTCCAGGAACCGGCAGACTTGCGGGCTCGGGTGCTGGAAGCGCAGCGCCGTGATGACTGGTCACAGCAACGGAAAGTGGAAGTCGGCCCAGCGTCCCCCTGGACCTTGGAGGAAGGCTTGCTGAAACACCGGGGCCGGCTGTACGTGCCCACGAGTCCATGACAACCCCGTGGCGGGGCATTTCGCCCTCTTTAAGACCTTGCACTTGGTGACGCGGACTTTTTGGTGGCCTCGGGTACGGCATGACGTGCACGCATACGTGATGTCCTGTGCGACGTGCCGACAGGCCAAACCCGCGTCCGGCCCACCGCCGGGACTCCTCCAGCCGCTGCCAACACCGGAGAGACCGTGGGGTGCCATCTCCATGGACTTCCTAACAGATCTACCATTGTCCGCCACGTTCACGACCGTCCTTGTGGTGGTGGACATGCTCACCAAGATGGCCCATTTCATCCCGTGCCGCGGACTGCCATCGGCCCGCACCACGGCCCGTCTGTTCCTGCAGCACATCTTTCGCCTCCATGGCCTGCCAGACAGGGTGGTGTCGGACCGCGGAGCCCAGTTCACAGCCCGCTTCTGGAAAAGCCTGATGGCCGCGCTCGAGGTGCAGGTGTGCCTGTCATCGTCGCACCATCCGGAGACTGACGGGGGCACGGAGAAGGTCATCGGCATCCTGGAGCAGTACCTCCGCTGTTTTGTCAACCAGCGGCAGGATAACTGGGCCGAGTACCTTCCCCTGGCGGAGTTTGCCTTCAACAACTCCCAACACACCTCCACCCAGATGACCCCGTTCCATGCCAACGTCGGCTACCATCCACGGCTTTTCCCGTTGTCCATCTCGGATTCCCCTGTTCCCGAGACCCAGTGTTGTGGCTCCGTCCGGTGGGTCCCTCTCATCAGAGGAGGAAGGCTCTGAACATGACGGAGAGGAGATGGCTAGGCCTCTCTCTCCCGGCCCTTCCCCTCTGGTGCAGCCTTCGGTGCCTTCCGACAGCGAGGAGTTTGGCCAGGAGCCCGGTGTTTCTGGGATTGGCCAGGAGCCCGGTGCTTCTGGGATTGGCC
>NW_015391757.1:0-1025 GCF_001527695.2 Protobothrops mucrosquamatus | reverse complement strand
ATTTTTGATGGATATTCGGTCGCACGCTCTCTGGCAAGTCATTGTGGAATTATCTTTGTTTGCTGTGTCTTATCAGTAAAGGCTTGGCAGGCAGCTACGCAGTTGCTGCCAAGGAATTCATTTGCCTTTGTGCCGAGCAGTTTTTCAGGCCTCGGCTGCCTGGTTGGGGGGTGTGGGTCGGACGGGGGACAGAACACCCAGGACTTCCTCTTGGAGCTGCAGGCGGTGCAGCAACTGGTGAGGCGGCAGCTGATCCGGGCGAAAGAGGACTATAAACAGGTCGCCGACCGCTCCCGACGGGCAACGCCACCGCTGGAAGTCGGAGATCGGGTGTGGCTGTCCACGAAACACCTCCCCACGGACCGGCCGGTGAAGAAACTGGACCATCGTTTTATCGGTCCCTTCCCCATCAAGGCAGTCATTCAGCCCGGTGGCCTACCGGTTGACCCTACCACGCTCCATGCGGATCCACCCCGTTTTCCATCGGTCCCTCCTGGTCCCTGAGGCCCCAGCGAGCCATCTCCGACGCCTGACAACGCCTGCCCCCCCAGCCGCAGCCGATGAGGAGGACACCTCGACGTATGAGGTGGAGAGTATCCGGGACTCCCGTTGGCTGAAGGGGCGCTTCCAATACCTCATCGCCTGGAAGGGATATGGCCCCGAGGATTTCAGCTGGGTGGATGCTTCTTCCGTTCAGGCCCCTGACCTGGTACAGGCCTTTCACGATCGGTTCCCATCCCGACCACATCCCGACCGGCAGACCCGGGGGAAGGGCCCTGCGGTGGGGGATAGTGTTGTGGCTCCGTCTTGTGAGCCCCTCTTATCGGAGGAAGAAGGCTCCAAACATGAAGGAGAGGAGATGGCCAGGCCTCCCTCTCCAGGACCCTCCTCTTTGGCAATGCCTCAGGTGTCTCCCGACGGAGAAGAGATTGACCAGGAGCCAGGTGGTTCTGAGATTGGCCAGGAGCCAGGTGTTTCGGATAGTGATGAAGAGAAGTTGTGGCTGGATCCACGCCAGCGTAGGA
>NW_015391756.1:8349-22853 GCF_001527695.2 Protobothrops mucrosquamatus | reverse complement strand
AACTTTGCTTTCCTTATTTTTGTTAGGTAACTCTAATCTCTTACCTGTTAAAAATCTGTTTCCCCTAAGGCATTTTTCCTAACTCTCCCTTCAGCTTTTTTGTTATTTTAACAACTGGCCTAATTACTTTGAGTTTAGCTTGGCTACTCAAATTCCTGCTTTTTCTCCCAGCTTGGTGTTAGATATGAGTTCCTTTACACATTTCTGTTTTAGGGAGGCTTATATATGTCTCCAAATGTATAAATTTCCTGTTAGCACTGAAACTCAGTTTCCAAAGTCCCTCTTTTTGTTTCTCACATCCTCTGGTGTAAAGTTGCCAGCACATGCCTCCTTGGACTGTAAACATGCCTTTCCTGAGTGTTATAAGGTTTTTGTAAGTTCTCTTTCTCTTCTCTCCTCTCTTTCCTCTTCCCTCACCCTGACCATCTTACTATCACCAACTTCAGAGCTTTTCTTAGAGAGTTAATCCCTATGAATCTTTCTCCAATGCTATTCCACTTAAGCTGCTCCTTAAATCTTCTTTACGCCCATCCTTATCCCACTGCTCTAATGTCCTCTGTTTGCCTTCCACTCTGACAACCTAAACTAGCTTCTGATATTCTCAGCTGGGAATTTAGCTATAGTCCTTCTTCTGCAGGCTTCTTCTGACCACTACAGCTTGTCTCTTTAGTTATTATTATTTCAAGTCTGTTTAGGCACAGTACTACCCGGGCTGGTTGTTAGGTTGTTTTTTTTCTATCTCTCACAAGCTCATCTTAACATAGCTTTGTGAGATGCCTCAAGATTCCATGAGGCACTTTGGTGAGGTTATCTGTTGGATGGGATGATAATCAATTGTGTATCTTATCACAGGGCCTCTAAATGATGCCATCAAGATTCTGTCTTGATGTCTGGATGCTATAGGGACATAGATGGGGGAGAATAGTCTCAAATTCCACTCTCTGAAGACTGATTTGCTGAGCATTGTGGGATTCTTTGGCTCTCAACATTTTTCATCTTTGGTTCTGGATAGGATAGCATCTCCCCATATAAAAGTGGAGTACAGTTTGAGGATTCTCTTAGACTTATATATTCTGCTCAGAGCAGGTGGTAACCATTGTTCAAATGTGTGTGCTCCTGGATCAAGGTGGCCTTTTTATGTCTTCTCATGCTTCAGAAAGTTTGTGGCTTGATCACTGCAATGTGCTTTATGTGGGGCTGCTCTTGGTCCAGAATGCGGTGGCTTGGGTTATTTATTTATTTATTATTTACATATTAGACTCTTAACACTACAACTCTGCACAGCTCATAACAGTTATTCAAAGCTAATTGAACAATCAAAGCAAAAACCAATAAAAGCAATGGATGTATCTCAGTACGCCTACAGTATGTACTACCTCTACTTTGTGAGCGTCACTAATTATCAATTTGCAACTGGGTGCAATTCCTTATCTCTAAAACCTTTTATGGTGCAGGCCCAGGCTATTTGCAGGACTGCCTAGCTTTAATTATTCCATTATTTCTGCCAATCCAGTAAGATTTGGCAGGACTAGAATTCTCTGGTTCCATCCACCCCTAACGCAGTAGCATTTTGCAGGACTCAGGAGATCGGCCTTCTCTGTTGCTGTGGCCCCATCCTGTGGAAGATCACTTTCCCCAAGATAGTACTGGTCTCAATCTGCCATACTTTTGAAAAGTATTAAAGACCTGTGGATTATTTTTTTTTACCTCAGGAATTGGGTCTAGGCATGGTATGGCCTGTTGGATGAATTTTCCCCCCTGACACTTCATGCATTTGGCATTTCTTTTGGCTTTTGACATGTTTTTATTATTTGGTTTAATTTCATGTATTCGTTAATTATGGATGCTGCCCTGAGTCTTATGCTAACTGAGTGGCTATACAAATTTAACGAATCAATGAATCAATGTACAAATTAATAAATGTAGCCTGAACTTGATTTTATTGTTACCTAGTTTATGGCTAGAGCCCAATCTCCATTAATCTCTTTATCAATCCATGTCTCCTGTTAGAGTTTCACTGCTATTATCAATTTGTCCTAGGTCCTTTTTAAGGAATGGTGGCACCCAGGCTAGACATATGTATTTTATTACAAAAGAGTGCTTCATTCTATGCATACACATATAAAATGAACTCAATCCTTACACAAACCAGACTGTTAATTCTGATTTATTACATGTGTACTCTTATCTTTCTATACTTTTTAGAAATGTACTTTATATGTTTACTTATAAGTAGTCTAGTAATTAATTCTAACTTTATTTCTTCACTTAAGCTTTAGATATAACTTTGGGATGCCTATTAGTTTCTTTCTGTACTCATGCTGGATTTGGCTTCTTAAGCGAGCATAATTGCTTTTCCTTATGCCTCTTCTACTAACTCTTTACTTCATTGCTCTACTCTTAAACATAAAACCTGATCCTCCCATCCCCCTTTGAATCACTTGCTGTCCACATGTCAGCCTTTCTCTTTTAAAATATCCAAGCTGCAGGGTTTATCATTGATTGCTATCTCAGTTCCTCTATAGAGTTTCTCTGGGCTTTTTGCATATTTATTCCAAGAAACAATTGTACCATCTTCTTCTTTTTTTAAAAAAAAAAAAAATCAGGAGCCTGGTGTGGGTAGTCCTCAACTTATGACCACAATTGAGCCCAAAATTTCTGTTGCTGAGTGTGACCGTTGTTAAGTGAGTTTTGCCCCATCTTTACCATCTTCCTCCCATGGTTGTTAAATGAATCACTGCAGTTGTTAAGTTAGTAGCACGCTTGTTAAGTGAATCTGGCTTCCCTGTTGACTTTGCTCATCAGAAAGTCACAAAAGGTGTTCAACATAACCCTAGGACAGGGGTCTGCAACCTTGACAACTTTAAGACTTGTGGATTTCAGCTCCCAGAATTCCTCAGCCAGCGTAGCTACTGGGAACTGAAGTCCACAAGTCTTAAAGTTGTCAAGGTTGCAGATCCCTGCCCTAGGACACTGCAACTATCATGATATGAGTCAATTGTCAAGCATCTGAATTTTGATCACATGTCCATGGGGATGCTACAATGGTTGTAAGTGTGATACGTGGTCATAAGTCACTTTTTTCAGTGCCATTGTAACTTCAAACAGTCTCTAAATGAACTATTGTTGAGTCAAAGATTAACTGTATCACCTTTTCTGACTAAGAAATTTGCTTAAAATTTGATTTGATGTAGGCTTTAAAAAATAATAATCCCAAACTCCTGATTTTTATTTATCTATTTATTTTTGCCCACCGTAGAGCAACACAGCTTTTGTCTATGACATACCTTCCTCTTAGTCTGCATATAAAGCCTTGTATCTAGGATCTTCTTCTCCTCTGCCTTGGGTTTGGCTCCGTGGATGCTTTATAACTGAGTCACTAGATAATTAATGATTCTCTTGAAAACTTGTTTCCCCTCCTAGCCTTCTGGAGAACACCCAGCCAACTCTTGGCTTCTTCTTAAGCCTTTTGAACCAGCAACTCTCACCACTCTTAATGGACTTTGCATAAACAAAGGTTGGAATAAACCAAAATGCCAACCCCCAATTCAACTTTCTTCCTTTCCAGATTCTCTTGCCTGGGTCTTTTAAGCCGGCAGTTTGCTGAAGTGCTGCCTCTTGCTTTCCAGCTTCTGACAAGTCTACACATTCATACCTCAGCCAGATCCCTTCTTGGCTGAAGCATCCAAGGGGAATGGGCAAAGTAGGTCATGTCAGCAGTGTCCCAGCATCATGACACAAGCTGCCAATGATGGTTACCACTTTTCTTCTATGATTTCCTTGTCTGCAGTAGAGGAAATGGGGTTTGACATCCACATAGGTTGCATTCTATTTTACAGCTAAAGCATCCCCCACCATGATTTAAGAAGCCACTTTAAATCATTAATAAATATATCTGTATAAATCACTTAAGTTGGTACCACTGAGAATGCAACAAAATGTAGTATATCCTCACTTAAGTGAAATTAATGATTACAGGTCTGACTAACCATGCCTCCTCTCAGTATATCCTTTCCACCTTTAGCCCCCATTTTCCCTTTCTCCTTCATTTTCATTTTTTTTCTGAGAAGTACATTCTATGATCAGTAACCATGCTAATTTCTCACTGGGTAGTCTGTGCCCTATGCTTTTTAACAAGATCCTTTTGTACTTCTGAAAAGTTTGTGATATTTCTGAACATGTCTGTCTGTCTGTCTGTCTATCTATCTATCTATCTATCTATCTATCTATCTATCTATCTATCTATCTATCTATCTATCTATCTATCTATCTATCTATCTATCTATCTATCTATTTATCTATCTCATGGAATTCTGACTCTGGATGATATACAGTAAAAAGCAATAATAAAAAACTAAGAATTTTAAAAAACAAGCATTCAAAACACAATTAAAGTTACCATGAATGGAGTAGCAGAGTTTTTGAAAAGTATTAAAGACCTGTGGATTATTATTTTTTACCTCAGGAATTGGGTCTAGGCATGGTATGGCCTGTTGGATGAATTTTCCCCCCTGACACTTCATGCATTTGGCATTTCTTTGGGCTTTTGACATGTTTTTATTATTTGGTTTAATTTCATATATTCATTAAGTATGGATGCTGCCCTGAGTCTTATGCTAACTGAGTGGCTATACAAATTTAACGAATCAATGAATCAATGTACAAATTAATAAATGTAGCCTGAACTTGATTTTATTGTTACCTAGTTTATGGCTAGAGCCCAATCTCCATTAATCTCTTTATCAATCCGTGTCTCCTGTTAGAGTTTCACTGCTATTATCAATTTGTCCTAGGTCCTTTTTAAGGAATGGTGGCATCCAGGCTAGACATATGTATTTTATTACAAAAGAGTGCTTCATTGAGTTATTGTTATGGGCAATTACTACTTCCTTCTTCTCTTATTTTCTTCATTGGTCCTCCTTATACAACATACCATAACACTTAATAGCCCATCAAAAAAGGTAGTAAAGTGTTATTCTCACATCCAATAACATAGGGTGACTTTTTCTCCCTTCTTCTTTCCTTTAACACAGGAAGCATTTTGTTCACCTATAAACCTAGAAGGGATTTGAACATCATCCAGCTACGAGCTTGCTCAAATATTATTAACATGAGTTGAAAAAATTACAGATGTTCCTAGCAAAAGATCAAAATAAAAAGAGGTCATAGTGAGGAGGTGGGGGAAAGTCCTGAGATACCATTTTGAAGCAAAAGGCCATCCAAAATAATATTGTTCTTCACTGCTGATAGTTACCACAACTGGACCACCCAAACATTCATTTCCTTCTTGGGTTAAATTTAGTTGGTTCATATTTACGTTAAAGCAATGTAAAAACCTTTCCTGCGATTTCTCAGAAGCTTTCTTTGACTGAGAAAAAGACACCTGTTTCTCTAGTCCATTCTCACAGTGCTTGAGAATCTTGCTGGTGTTTTTCCAGTAGTTTCATTGCAGGAAATATATTTTCCAGGCTGCTCTTTCTTCCAGAAGAATTCCGGAAAGTTTACAAGAGAACAGCTAAAACACCATCAAATCTAATTTATGGGAATTACTGCTTTTGTCATCTATTAGAGCACCTTCCATTATTCTCACATTTGCCTAGCTGTCCATATTTTCCAATTTGCAAAAGCCCAACAGGAAAAGTTCCCAGTTGACGCCTTCCCCAGGAATTAAACTCAATTTTATGTGAGGTTCACACAACAAAATGTTTGAATTATGAAAAACAGGTCATTCATATGCAAGAGTAAGAATGTCATACCCTACCCATGAGAATTTATTTCTCAGGCTTATGTGCTGCTTGAATCATACACCAAAATTATATATACATATACATATATCTCAAATACAATTCTTGTTCAAGTTAGTTTATGTGTATATAATAAATTTAAATAGTATTAGTAAAATTAGTAAATAACATATTAAAACATACAAAGAACAGTTGCTGAAATTGGGTATGGCTAGTTTAATGAAAAGAAGGACTGGGGTAACATGATAGCAGTGCTCCTATATCTAAGGGCCTGCCACAAAGGAGAGGGGGTCATCCTATTCTCCAAAGTATCCATGGGTAGGACAAGAAGCAACCTATGGAAACTAATCAAGGAGAGAACCAAGCTAGATTTAAATAGAAATTTCCTGGCAATTAAAACAATTTATCCATGGAATGAATTGCCTCCAGAAGTTGTGGGTGCTCCAATCCTAGAGGTTTTTAAGAAGAGATTGGACAACCATTTGTCTGAAATGGTATAGGGTTTCCTGCCTAGAAGACCTCCAAGATCCCTTCCAACTCTATTATTCTATATTCTATGATAACTGACATTATAATAGAGAAAAGTAATAAGTAATAATAGTAAAGTTGGAAGGTACTTTGGAGGACATCTAGTCCAACCCCCTGCTCAGGCAGGAAACCCTATACCATTTCGGACAAATGGCTGTCCAGTCTCTTCTTAAAAACCTCCAGTGTTGGAACATTCACCGCTTCTGGAGGCAGGTTGTTCCACTGGTTAATTGTTCTAACTGTCAGGAAGTTTCTCCTTAGTTCTAGGTTGCTTCTCTCCTTGATTAGTTTCCACCCGTTGCTTCTTGTCCTGCCTTCAGGCGCCTTGGAAAATAGCTTGACTCCCTCTTCTTTGTGGCAGCCCCTAAGATATTGGAACACTGCTATCATGTCCCCCCTCATCCTTCTCTTCATTAAACTAGACATACCCAATTCCAGCAGCCGTTCCTTATATGCTTTAGCCTCCAGTCCCCTAATCATGTTTGTTGCTCTTCTCTGTACTCTTTCTAGAGTCTCAACATCTTTTTTACATCGCGGTGACCAAAACTGGATGCAGTATTCCAAGTGTGGCCTTACCAAGGCATTGTAAAGTGGTATTAACACTTCACATGATCTTGATTCTATCCCTCTGTTAATGCAGCCTAGCACTGTGTTGGCCTTTTTGGCAGCTGCAGCACACTGCTGGCTCATATTTAGGTGATTGTCCACTAGGACTCCGAGGTCCCTCTCACAATTACTACTGTTGAGCAAGGTACCCCATATACTATATTTGTGCATTTGGTTTTTCTTGCCTAAATGTAGAACCTTGCTTTTTTCACCATTGAATTTCATTTAGTTAAATAGTGCCCAGTGTTCAAATCTGTCCAGATCCTTCTGTATCTTAAGCCTGTCTTCTGGAGTATTGGCTATTCCTGCCAGCTTGGGTGTCGTCTGCTTTGTTATAAAACCACTGACCTCATTCGCCAGACGTGAGGATTCCATACAAAACATAATTTTAACTGCTTTGCTGAACACCCTTCATCTCAGAAGACAAATTCCTCAGCCATAACAATAGAACATTCAGTTCCATATTGGCAAGTGACATCTTCTAGAAGCTTCATATTTTTCCATTCAGAGGTGTGAGATCTGCTAGGTTTCACTGGGTATGGAGATTTTACTTCGAGTAGATGATCTTGAATGTTCAGCAAAGGCTGCCTTAGCCATGGCTTCCATCTGTTTTTCTAGCAGGGGCCACTAGCTAGACGTTTCTGGACCTGCTTCTTCAAAGATCTCAGCCAGAACCAAAGGTAGAATTAACCTGAGATATGATCACTTGTGAATCAACAACTACTCCATTTTGGTGGAATTGGTTTTAGCTTGCTTTTTCCCATCTAAACCAAGTTAACTTTTCTACTTGCTTCACCCAGGGTGCAGATATATACCGTCTCCTACTATTTCCATCTGTCTGGTTAAATCAGGCATACTTCAAGCCCCATCGATAAAATAATATCATCTTACAGGACCCATGAGGCTTGCCTTGTTGGTAGTGGTACATGCAGTCTGGAAGGACATTCCCTTAGAGTGCTGTATTGCTTCCACCTTAAAGATCTTCTGAGAACAATTAAGAACTTAGTTATTCTCCCAGGTCTTGGAATAAGATGGTTATGGATCCCCGTGGTTTTATTTTTGGAGTTTGTGATATTGCATTAGCCTTCTGGTTGGCTTTGCAACCTACTTGACATTGAATACTTGCATCTGACTTGCATCTTGATGTAAAGTCTCCCCCCCCTTTCATCTATTTTTGTGGGGTTGTTGTGAGGGATAAATTTTGCCCCATGTCTTTGGAGGTATAAAATGAAATCAGAACTGGCAAGAAAAATGCAGGAGAATATTTTTGCAGGACACTCATTTAGGAGTGAGCTGAGCTAATTCACATTTCCAAAACGAGCATATGAATAAGAACATAATTATTTTTTTCATTTCACTTTTGCTCTTTAGCAAGAAGAAGGCAAATTGCTTGCAAAGTCATATACAATAGCAGAAAATAAATACCCGTTATTTCCACACACAGAAAACCCCCATCAATATTCTTTTGTAAACTTGAAATATTTTCAGAGTGATGGATGAAAACAGACAGCATGAATGGGGAAAATTCATTCATTATATAGAAATAAAGCAGATCGATCCATTCTCACATCTTAAAGTAACCCAAAAGGAAAAAAAGGAAAAAAAAGGAAAAGAAACCACAGGAAGCATAGTATTAATAGCTTAATTCTTCACTAAATTACTTTCCTCTTCAGCTCATGTCTATTTTCAGGGAACCTATTCTCTCCTTCATTCAAACCTGTGTAATCATGTGTCTCCCCCTTCCTTGATTCTCTGAATTTGCCCTATCCTCAACTACGTTTGGATAAAGCCTGCCAAACTTTTGCTCAGGCTTTTTAATGACAAACATTATGGGAATCAAACTATAATGGAAGGATCCCCTAAATCCCCCTATGTTACATGATGTAATAAAAACAACACACCCTTTCTATATTTTGACAATAGGTTTTATGTGTCTTTGACTTCATCCTAACCCAAACAATCATATTTCCCAGCCTACCAGTTTCCAAGATCTTCTGAATTAGCACTTTACGTTCACCACATCCTTGTGAAACGCTCTTAACTGGAATTGAAGTGATTTGTTTTTTCGCCACAAAGTGAAGTTTATAATGTAGAATAGAGTCTCAATTAACCACATCCAGCTTCAACAGTCTGTTCTCTTTCTCTCTCTATACACATACACCACACACGCACACATGTTCAAACACAAAATCACATACACAAAAAGGAATGTAAGCCATTCTGTATTCTTGCAGTGAGATAAATCTATACCTTTTCCATTTAAGTCCTTGCAATCATCTTTGTAGATATAAGTCACTTGGTTATTTATGGGCTGGTGTGCATTCTATGTATTTATTTATACCCCACCTTTATTATTTTTACAAATCATGCAAGGTGGCAATCCTTTCCAACACATCTATTTTCCTCCTAACAACAACTCTTTGAGGTGGGTGAGATTTTGGAAGTAGTAGTAGGGCTAAGAGAGAATGACTGGTCCAAGGCCACCCTATTAACAGTGCTTAAGGTGGGACTAGAACTCAGAATCTCCCAGTTGCTAGCTTGCTACTTCACCATTACGCCAGACTGGCCCTCTGTATAAGAGGTTTGCAGTAATTGAATAATCAACTATTTGTGAGCACAGCTGGCATTATTTTCTGACAACTGGGGGGGGGGGCATTCTAATATTGTTCAATAAGATATATAAAGATATATAAGATATATAAAAACTACTCTACATTTAACCCTTGATTTGTGCTACATAACTGTGAACTGAAAAAAAGAGTATTTCTAAAAAAAAAAAGAATGATTTATTAAAAATCCCCAATATAATATAGATGCAGGTAAAAAATGTAATGCATTTTATTGATAACAGTAATAATTGAAGCATTGCATGGATATTTAAAAAAATATTTTATAGGCTAAAGATAACACACCAGATGCTTGTGAATATGTATCTTTTGGGAAAAGAGAGATAATTGAAGATCCCATTTTATAGCATGAAAATCTGTGGATCTGCTTCCCAGCAAGTCAAGGTGAATGTATCAGATATTATTTCCTGTTGAAAAAAAATCACGTTCTGACTTAGGAAAGTAAATTTTGAAAGATTTGGCCTGTGTGCAACATCCCCTGGACCTGGCAGGCATTCATCTTTAGAATAATGAATTTTTGGTGTCGAATGAATTTCCCTTCATTGATACTTAACAAATACTCAGGTTTCTTCTAGCTAATGTGTTCCAGATGAAGTGCTACAGGTCAGTTCTTTTCTTAGATAGGGCATATTGTTAAAAGAGTTCAGTGGAGCATTTGAAGCAGCTAATTTCCTGGCTTGCTGTAAGCCCAAACAAGTTTTAATCTTTTTCCAAGCAAAAACTTGTAAACATTTCATATGAATCTACTTACCATTTGCAAAGAAGAGGGGTAGAATTTTTTTTCCCCAGCAAGTAAATAAGGATAGGGGCTCTGGGGGTAAAGAAGAGAGGAAGAAAGGACTATTTTAAATATGATTTATTGATTGTATATATTATTTCTATTATTAAATTTTTAAGGTGCCTGAGATATTTTTCCCACCCTGCATTAGCTTGGAATGACTTTTGTTGGAGAAGAATCAACTTAATATGGCAGAAATATTTGCACTGTTGTTGGAATGCAGAGGCAAGTTTAAATTGCTTTTACTCCACTGCTTCTGGTGGTATTTTATTTCTGCTTGAAAAATGGGCTCCAAAGCTTTCAAAGCTTCTATTCTATTTATTTAAATAAAGCAGGGCAAAGAAAACTGCCACCCTATTAACTAAATGTCCACTTCTTAAATAACTTCTGCTGAAAAGAGCATTCAACAAGTTGAATAACTCCACTTAACTGGCTTAACGAAAATAAGGGAAATCTTATATCACAAGCACGCAGTAAACGGCCTTATGAATACAGCATGATGACTTTGACACCATTTCATTCTTCCAATCAGATTGGTCTCTCACAGTAGTTTTTATACAGATTGAATTTCTGCAGATGCCTGTCTGATATCAAGAAAAGTCTCCATTATATAAGTAGATTTCTTCTAAGCTATCATGTAAGATCCATTCAGAATGTGCACCTCTTAGAACAGCTGGCCATAGGAAAAGAATGCAAATAATTGATTGATTGATTGATTGCTTGATTGATTATGTGTCATCAAGTTGTTATTGGCACTTAGCAACCATGTAGATTCCCTCCCCCATGATGTTCTCTCCCTAACCTGATCCTTCAGCTCTTACAACAGTATATACCCTTCTCCACTGTATTTGAATCCACCTTGCTTCTCTTCTTCTCTTTCCTTCCACTTTTCAACAACATTAGAGATTTTTTTCCAGAGAGCAAGATCTTTTTCATAATGTGTCCAAAATAGGAAAATCCGAACCTGGACATCTGTGCCTTGAGTGAGAACTCTGATTTGTTCAAGGATCCATTTGTTTGTTTTCTGGGCTGCTCATGGTATTCTCCGGTGTCTTCTCTAACACCAAAATTCAAAAGCATTAATAGACTTCCTAGCCTGCTCCTTCAAAGCCCAACTTTTGCGTACATAAAGTATGACAGGGAATATCATGGCTAGCATAGTTTGATCTTTGTACGTATGGACATCACAGCATTTGAATATCTTAAGTGCTAGTCTGTGGCATATTTTTTGAGAATCTATTCCTTTGTTGATTATTAATCCACTTGTCAAGCATCAAAGAAACATTATTCTGCTTCAGCCATTGTTGTTTCTTAGCTTGCCTACAGGTGCAGGGGAGAGGGGGGATGTTTGGAGTGCTCACACACCTGCGAATGGTCCAGCCTGGGAACCAAGGTCATCAGAGAACTGTTTGGCTGGGAACTGAAGATTTTTGTCATAGCAATTGTCTGACACTTAATTGGGGAACGTGACCTGTATTGTCAGGGGGGAAGGGAGGTTCTATACTTTTAATTTACTGTTCTGGCGCCATTTTAGTCAGAGCTGGTTTTCTACTTATCAGTGCAGATATGCTGTACTCAATAAAGTTTTGCATTGGAGACTGGAATGTCTCAGCTGTGCTTACTTTGTTGGGATTATCAGTTGGAACCTTGACACCACTACTATGATATATTCATTGTTTATTCTGAGACTGGTTGTTTCCTTACTTTGGTCTTCTTTATATTTAATTTTAGTCCCATTTTTCACTTTGCTTCTTGACTTTTACTACAAGGGCTTGCAGATTCTTTGCACTTTCGGTTATCAATGTAGTTTCATCAGCAGAGCAAAGGTTATTGATGTCTCTTCCTCCAGTTTTCAAATCCTATTCATCTTCTCCCAACCCATCTTCTCTTAATATACTCAGCATACACATTGAATAAATATAGGGAGAGTATATAGCCTTGTCTCACTGTTCGCAAACCTGAAGACAGTCTTTTTCATCATGTTCAATCTATACTGTGGCTTTCTTACTTACTCATATATAAAGAAAATGAGATGTTTTGCAATTCTTATTTTTCTGAGCACTTTCCACAGCTTGAAATGATTGACATAATCAAAGGCCTTTCTATAACCAATGAAACACATAGTGATTTTTTAAATATTCTTTGGCTCTCTCAATTATTTAGGGTGCATCATCAAAATGTTTTGTGTTCCTCGGTCTTTTCTAAAGCCAGTTTCAACTGCTGGCATCTCTTTTTTCATGGGATGTTCTAATCACTGTTGGATGATCCTAAGCATTATTTTGTTAACATGGGAAATTAAGGATATTGTACAATAGTTAAGACATTCAGTTAAGACTCCTTTTTTTGTATTGAAATAGCTCTTCCAATCTGTTGGCTGCCATGTCATTGCCTCATTCTCATTCTCCAGATTGGCTGAAGAATAAAAATGACTGATCAGAAATTATTTTTCTTTCTTGCCCTCCTCTTGATTCCTTCTGCTGACTCAGAAACCTAAGAGGGAAAAAAAAGAACAATTAGCACTAAAATGACTAATTCACTTACCTCTTCAGTGAGAGAAATCAGGTGTTAGGGGCTCCATCAAGCTTGCTTTAGAGCATGCACAACTAGGACAGGACTTTGTATTCACTGTTTATGTTGAATTATTAGAAAACACAGCTGGAAAATTGCCTTTCTTTCACTCACAGGCAACCTCATTATCTTAACCAAAGTTATTACACAATTTCCAAAGTTTTCCCCATATATTCAATAGGGGAAAACCCCTTTCATTGATAGGGCAGGGCTGCCAAAGTTCAGACTTGCATATAATTTCTCTCCATTGTGGCAACTAAAGCTTATGTTACAAAAGTTGGTGTGTTAATTTTTAAAATGCTGTTGCAGCAAGCGAGGAAAGGTGACTGTTGTGAACAGAGAGGAAGGCATTTAATTTATAAAGCTTTGTGAGTAAAATATGTTGATACCTGGTCTTAACCTCTGTGAATAGGTTTTTTTAAAAAATCACGCAAATCAGTTTGTGTTTTTCAGTTAATTTTATTTCTGCTTAATTTATGGAACTGAAATTGAAAGGAATAGAGGCAACAGAAAAGGGAAAGAATGTTAAAATTATTTACATCTGCAGAGAAATCCGAGGGATTTAACTTCAGGACATTGTTGTGAACAAATACATAAAAATGAATGGAAAGGATAAAAGCAATGCTGTGGGTGTTTCCCATTGCTGACCACCCAACGAAGAAGATGTAGCATTCCTAAAGTAAGCTGCAGAAAGAATTATGAAGTAGCAGTGATGTGGAAGATAAACTCTGCTATGCACAATCTTTCCAGGAAATTCCTTACCTGTCTGGATCACAAGCTTCTCCTTCCAAAGATTTAGCAGATCAAAGGCAATAAGCTATCCTTGATGGGATCCTAAACAAGGGGAGAGAATTGGTAGTCAAACCCTAACTTAGGGAAAGAATAGAATAGAATAGAATAGAATAGAATAGAATAGAATAGAATAGAATAGAATAGAATAGTTTATTGGCAAAGTGTGATTAGACACTTAAGGAATTTGTCTCTGGTGCATAAACTCTCAGTGTACATGCAAAATAATGATGGTGATGATGATGATGATGATGATGATGATGATGATGATGATGATGATGAAAATGAAATCAGTTAGGAAAAAGAAATGAAGTGCACAGGTATAGGATGGAAAATAATTGCCTTCCAAACACTGTATGAGAACAATCTTGGATATATAAGAATGTAGGCTGAATGCCCACTTAAGCAGCCAGATCTTCAAGAGCTTTCTAAATGTTAATTATGAGGATGCTGTTCTTACTTCTGAAGATAGTGTGTTCCACAGGAGGGGAGCTCCAGCAGTGAATGCTTGTTTCTGAATCCCTTCCAGCTGTATTTGTAACACTAATTGTTGAGAGACTTTAATCATTTATTGAATTTATCAGCTGGACTCTTCAAACTAATCCAAGCATGCAAAATGTAATACTATGTTTTGACCCAAGAATGTATATTAGAGTGGTTGGCCTTAAGTCCATATTAAGAGTGTGAAGAATGGAGCTGAACTCTCAGTTCTATTGAACTCTCACTCCCAAAAGTGTCATTGACTATTAACACATTAAGTACATCCAAAGATGCAGCCTATTGTTAATATGCCCTTAACGTATTCCGTTAGATTGCCAATCTAGTCCTAGTACAAGCTATTGAAATCAAGAATCATGCTGTCGT
>NW_015391756.1:5069-6667 GCF_001527695.2 Protobothrops mucrosquamatus | reverse complement strand
AACATATTGTCTGGATTACAATACCTAGTTTACTAATACATATTAAGTTCCTCTCTCTCTACCTCATTTTTCTAGCCAATTATAAAAGTATCCCATGTTCTAAAATAATCGGAGTCTTCTTTTTCTTTCATTTTCAATGTCAATCTGTCCATTTCTGCACACTCTAAGATTTTTTTAATTAACTCTTCCTCCGCTGCTAGATCTTCATTTTTCCAATATTGAGCGAATACAATTCTTGTTGCAGCAAACAACTTAGATCATGGAGGTATAGTTAGTCATCCTTTGGGAATTTATTTCGCCTTTAAATCTGTCCAGGTTGGTGGTCTTCACCATATCTTGAGGCAATAACCTCCCCGACGTAATAAAACACTGAGTGTAAATTCTTCTTGTCAGCCCAGAATCAAGAGATGATCCTGGATTCTGATATAATGACAAAGGGAGGAAAGCATATTTCTCTAAGCAGGGATGCATGGCTTTTGTTTTCTTTGAGGGGGGCCAAAGCCTTCTGGAATATATGTAATTGGCTAAGGGCAACATGAACATGAACATATTCCAAACACAGAACATTGGAGTGTTTGTAAACATTGCCTCTAAAAAAACCCCCATGCTTTTGACTCAATATCTAGGAGCCTTTTTTATACTTATTTGCCTATCTGTCCTAATATCTCCTTAAAAATTATAACTTCTGGGACGTTTGTTCTTTTTGATTTACATATCACTAGAGTCCCAGAATAAAGCAATTGTTTAGCACACTTTTGAAGATTCTGACTTTGCCACGCTCCATTGTTAACAGCGAAGCTTTGTCATCCACCAATGTTTCCATATTTCTTCCTTCTACAGGGTGGGGAGAAAAAAACTGAAGAAGCAAGACAGCCCTGACAAACACATCAGTGCCAAAATGCTCACCTGCAGCACAGAATCAGCCTTGTGGGTTGCCACCTAGGAGCTGCTCATTTCTGCTGGCTGAAAAATAAACTGAGAAAATAAAAAAAAAGATACATCCTGCTAACGTGAAAGGTTTCATTTGGTGGAAAGTCCCACAAGGATTCAGTGAGACATTTTGACAAGAATCTCTCCACAGCTCAGGAGCGGTTTGGTTTGTCAATTATCAGCTCTTTAACACCCCCACTCTATTTCCTTCTTCGTGTTGAAATGTATTCCATGGGGCTTTGATGGCTGACAAAAAGAGTCCTGAAAGAATCAGGATTAGTCCTTCCTATTTCCTGCCATGGAATATAGCGAAGGAATTTCTTGGCAGAGTTATCAAAAGCAAGAGGTAAAGTTTTAATATCACTTTATAAAGGCTTAGTAAGACTACATTTTGAATACTGCATCCAGTTTTGCTCACCAAATTATAAAAAAAAGATGTTGAGTCTCCTCTGGGAAGAGTGCAGAGAAGAGCAACAAAGATGAGAGGGGACTAGAGGCTAAAACATATGAAGAACGGTTGCAGGATTTGGGTGTCTAGTCTAGTGAAAAGAAGGATTGGGGTGACATGACAGCAGTATTCCAATATTTGAAGGCCTGCCACAAAGAAGAAGTGGGCAATCTGTTCTCCAAAGCACCTGAAAGCAGGACAAGAAACAATGGATGGAAAC
>NW_015391756.1:0-2089 GCF_001527695.2 Protobothrops mucrosquamatus | reverse complement strand
TTTCTGAGTTTTAGGGTGTGGAAGTACACTCAGAACTTCAGCTTTGCAGCACTTTGAGATTTGATGCCTAACCTATGAACATTGCCTCTTTAGAATGGCTTCACTAAATAATTTTTTATTGCAGATGAGAACATCAGTATGAAGAAAGCCAGTACTGTTTGTCAAGACTGTGTCTTTATTACATTTTCAAGAAGCACTTGTTCACACAATAATCTCTAATTGCTTAGATAGATTGCACAAGGCCATTAAGAAACTCAATAGCTATTATTTGTGCCAAATATATATCTAGGTGCTTTTAGCATGGGAACATTATCGACACTTATCCAGTGACTTAAATTCAGTGAAAATAAGGACATTACTTACATAATGAAGGAGAATTAGCACAAGAATACCTTCAGAATTTTTCTTTTGAAAAGATTTCTTGCCAAATTTCTAAACCACATTTTGTAATTACGGACATCTAAAGACAGGAAATCTAAAGACCATTAAAAAAAACATACAGATAATAAAAATGTGAAAAGTTTACATAAACCAAAACTAAGAACTGAATGAATAAGAGATTCAGTTCAGTAAAGAGTTTTAACATTTAAAAATATTGTAAATCAATCATTGAAAGCTGAACAAGATGGAATTTCACACAGTACCATGATGATGGTATCTCAGAATTAAATTTGCATTAAATCACTTTCCATACGTGCAAGTATAGATTGAAGAACCATGGGACTATACTGTGCAGAACTAGAATTGTCTCTGACAAGCTTTCCCTCCATAAAGGATTTCACTGTGAATTGTATTTGCTGAACTTGGGATTTCTCACCAACCTACTTTCCAGCTATCACTGGCTATCTCTTCTTGATAGTGTTGCCAGGTTCTGTTTTAAATTCCTCTCATTCCTTTTTCCCCTGGGCCCAGACCCTTGCCAAAATTTGTTGTTTTCCATTGATAGCCGTATCTAGAATTTGCCCCTTCCTTCCATTCTCTTATTATTTTCCACAGTTATTCTTGTTATGTTCTTCTTTACTGATCTTTCTCATCTATGTCCACTATTAAATGAATGGACATCTGTTTGCACAGCATGACTTCTGGCATTCTTTTCCATCCGGTGAAACTTGTTCACCCCCAAATTATTATTATTATTATTATCTGTTCACAACAATGTGAAGAAACACTGGTTTATTACCCAGTGAACCAGATGTTTAGATGGGACTTGGCATTTTTATCCACCTATTGAATCTTTCCCAAGGACTTGGGATAGGCAGATGTTGCTCTCTGGTGGTGTCCTCACAGGAGGTAAGCTATTCCAAATAGAACTGCCTTTTGAAATTGACTGGTGGCAAGTTTGTCAATACCAATGATGTTCAGTGGTACGCCACATGTTTTGGGATTTCACCCAAGGATGCTATCATTATTGTTACTATCTTTATCTTGTTCTACTTCTATCTACAGAACTTTGTATTTTGTGATTTTCTCCAGTTTTTTCTGTTCTCTTCTGCTTTCTCCAGATACTGCCACACCCACTATGCAGACTTTTTCTTATCAACAGTTATTAAGTATGGGGTGTTTTATGGTAAGTGTTTGTTTGTTTGAAGACTAAAGTCCCAGATAAATGTAGCTTCTTTATTCTCTATTACTTTGTCAGGTACATGCTTGCCAGCAAATGGTATTTCTTGCAGATCCTCTAATGCACCATTGTTGCGCCATGATTTGTAGTCTGTCAGATCTTCTTGCAGCAGCTACTTCTGGCTTTGTATGCATTTGATTTTGCACAGATAGAATTAGTCCCTCTGCCTCTTTCTTCAATTTTCCTGTTCTTTGCCATGGCCAGGTCTTTTTTTCCTTGCTACAGTATTTTTTTTTTATGTACTGGCCATGTAGTACTTTGCCTTTCCATGTCTCTGTACATTGTACTCTTCTTTTTCAACAGCAGATTTTTTTTGAATCCTTTGCTTGTTTGGCACAATGTTTTAAAATTCAACCAAAGTTAAGCCTATTTGTTTCCACCCTTTAGTGAGAACAAATAGTTCATCCCTTGTATCCCTTATTATTGGGACGTCCATCCTCTTGACATTCAACTTCCTTTCCTTTTACA
>NW_015391755.1:12921-22873 GCF_001527695.2 Protobothrops mucrosquamatus | reverse complement strand
GAGCTGTGTTTTTAATGGGATGTGCTTCTTCGCACATGTCTTTGAAGACCACAGTATCTCATTTAGTTCAGTGTTCTCTTAATGCGCTATTGAATGAGGACTGTTTTTCATCTAGAATTTGAGTAGGGACCCTGAATTGTCCTTAAAGGCCTTAAAAAATGAGGCCACGTTTCTCTCTTCACAGTAGCGACCCCCCCCCATTCTTTCATTACTCCTTTTGCCATTTTGTTCTTCTAAAACCGATGCTTCCTTTTTCGTAAAGGAGCCTATAAAGCTCTCCCCACCATCACTGCCTAAAATTTAATGCAGATGGACTAGACAGAATTGCCAGCTCTTCAGTGGGCTGTTTTAGGTGTGAATTTAACAGTAATTTAATCTGCAGTAGTGAAGTTTTGCAAAGCATAGGAATAATCACGGCTGTCAACTAGCTGCAGAAGGCAATGGTTGAAAACCTGCCAGTCGACATCATGCTATTTTAGTTGGGGGGGAAAGTGGCATTTGTGGAAGTTTCTAAAAAAAGATCAGCAGCATGGCTAGGACATGAGTTTATCCTTCGGATGGGGACTTACAAGGATCTTGCTCTCCGGCACCATCTGGGTCTCCATCCCTAACCTTTGAACAGAGAGAGCACAAATAGCTTCACCCTGAAAAGGTGACAGTATTTGGACCTAGAATTAAAAGTGGGCGGGGAAAGCCAAGGGAAATCATCAAAACAATTAAAAAACGAAAATTAGAATATTTCGGACATGCGATGCGACACCCAGAAAAATACGGCATACTCCATTTAATCCTCCAGGGCAATGGTTCTCAACCTTTTTAATGCCGCGACCCCAACCGGTCGTAAGTCGAGGATTAAACCGGTTGTAAGTCGAGGACTAAACTGGTCGTAAGTCGAGGACTAAACCGGTCGTAAGTCGAGGACTACCCAACCGGTTGTAAGTCGAGGACTTTCCCTGCCCGGGAGCACCGCGCATGCGTGGTTCCGCCCCCTGCGCGGGCCGAGGCGTAGCTGGCAAGCGGCAGAGACGGAGCAGGCCGACCACCAGCTGGCCCAGCTCAGGGGAGGTAAGGCACCTGCCGGAAAAGGGGAAAAAAGTGGCAGACAAAAAAAATGGACAAAAAAAATGGCGGACAGCCTTGCTTGGCGACCCCCATGAAATGGTCGATCGACCCCAAATGGGGTCCCAACCCACAAGTTGAGAACCACTGCTCCAGGGAAAGATTGAAGGCAAACGAGGTCCAGGCAGAAGAAGAACATCATGGCTTCAAAATCTAAGGGACTGGTTTGGACAAAAGTCAGCAGCACTTTTTCGTGCGGCTGCTGATAAAAACAGGATCGCCAACATGGTCGCCAACGTCCGATAACGGATATGGCACAAGAAGAAGAAGGGGACAAATGTGATATGGTATATATAAAATCACGCTTTGGGTAAACAGGGAAGTTTTTCTTCCTTCCTCTGATAAAATATAAGAATATGGGGCCCTGCTGGAGATAGTGTGGACAGATTCAGGATGAACAGAAGGAAATCCTTCTTGACAAAGTTGCTATGGAATATAAGCTATGGAATAGGCTACTATAGGAGGAGGTGATGGCCACCGCCACCAATTGCTCACAAATTCATGGAGGATCAGACTTCTAGTGGCTTATTATTACTTTTAACCGTACAGGGAACCTTTGACTTACGACCATTTTTTAAACAACCATTTGAAGTCATGGAGGCACTGAAAAAAGTGACTTACAACAGATCCTTATGCTTAAAACCTTCGCAGCCTTCCCCACGGTCATGTAACTAATATTTGGGTGCTGGGCAACCAGCATTCATTTATGATGGTTCCACCATCCCAGGGTCACATGATCGCCATTTGTGACCTTTCCGGGAGGCTTCCCAACAAGCAAAGTCAACAGGGGAAGCCAGATTACCTTAATGACTGTGTCAAAAAAAGGTCGTAAAATCAGGCATGATTCCTTTAACAACTGTATCACTTCGTAGAAGAAATTTTAATCCAGGGGTCTTCAAACTTGGCCCTTTTATGACTTGTGGACTTCAACTCCCAGAATTCCTCAGCCAGGCGTGCCTGGCTGAGGAATTCTGGGAGTTGAAGTCCACAAGTCATAAAAGGCCAAGTTTGAAGACCCCTGGTCTAATCCCAATAGCGGTCGTAAGTAAAGGACTTACAACCACAATTGAGCTCAAAATTTCCATTGCTAAGCCAGAAAGTTAAGTGAGTTTTGCCCCTTTTATGACCTTTTTGTCATAGTTATTAAACAAATCACCGCAGTTGTTAAGTGAATCATGCAGTCATTAAACAAATCTGGCTTCCTTCATTGACTTTGCTTGCCTGAAGCCAGCTGGGAAGTTACAAATGGTGATCAGATGACCCTGGGACAGTGCAACCATCACAAATACATGCCAGTTGCCAAGTGCCCGAATTTTGATCCCATAATCATGGGGATGCTGCCACGTTCGGAAATGTAAAAACCGGTCGTGAGTCCTTCTTTTTCAGGGCCGTTGTGACTTTGAATGGTCACTAAATGAATAGTCAGGGACTTGCCTGTATTTAAAGAAACTGTCCTTAAATGACAGCTGTTAGGAAGTGTCAAGTAGGAATTGGCTTGTTGTCCCAATCACGTCACGATTATAAGCTTGCAAAATAGAATGTATGGTTAGTATATCCAGTTAGTAATTGCATAACAATGAATACTGGTATAGACCAGGGGTAGTCAACCTTGGCTCTTTTATGACTCGTGGACTTCAACTCCCAGAATTCCTGAGCCAGCATGGCTCAGCTTGGAAACCTCTCCCTTTCCCCTCAGCATGGCTGGCTCAGGAATTCTGGGAGTTGAAGTCCACCAGTCATAAAAGAGTCAAGGTTCCCCACCCCTGGTATAGACAGACTTTTGACCTGTAATGCCTCAGATGGACTGCACATAGAGAATCTCTGGCTGTCTTTCCACATACTGTATGAATGGAAAAGGGATTTGCTTGGTTTTTTTTATTTCTTCCCATCATTATTTCTTGCTGTTTCAGCATTTGGTTCTTGCTGGCAAGTCTGCCTTTCCTTCATACAAACAGATGGAGCAAACCTAGAGTCCAGGAGATTTATTCTGATTAATTAAATTTCCAATTAGGCACCTTTGGTTCTCTGGCTTTCATCTAAGGCTTGGCAAGATCAGGAGAAGCACAAGCAAAGGCAGGCCGTGTCTACGTTTCCTTTGAGGCAGAAAAAAATATAGGACTGGCCTAATGTCACCTAGGCAGCTTCAAATGCTTAATGAGCATTTGAATCTGGACTTGTCTATTCATTATCTAACATTTTTATCTGCTCCTCCAAGCAAGACACAACTTTGAGCATAAGAAAAGAAAAGAAAAAAAGAAAAGAAGTTTCTATTTTCCATTATTTTTCTAATCATTAAAACCACAACATCATAAGTGATGTTGAAAAAAGTCTAGAAAGGGTTTCCATCCAATAAATGTAGATACAGTATTACTCTTTTTCCAATCAAAGAAGTCAATTTAACCATCCCTGTCAGCTCCATCTACTTTACTACTTTACTATACTAAAAAAGAAAAGAAAAGATGTGACTTTCAATCGCTCTTCTGGTGTGCAGGCGCCTGGGGGGTGGCTGTCCAGCCGTCTCTGTATCTTATCTCCCTCCCCTCCCGTTTTGGAGCGATCCCAGTAACTCCCTCGCCCGAGACAACAGCGATCTTGGAGGTGGGGGAGGATGACGGCCCGACAGAGTGCCTGAATCACAGTTTGAGAAAAAACAACCGGGATCGGTTGTCTGGCCTGCACGTGCGCCAGAAGAGCGATTGAAGATTGGAAGACAACCATCGGGGCCATGGGCAGATTGCCAGGTGTAGAGCAACTCAGTGCATTACGGACGAGCACAATCAATGGGCTGATGACGCGCTCGAGAAGCCAGGCGCAGAGGCAAGCGGCTATATAAGCCAGCTCCCAGATCTCCTTTTATTCCAACTCTGACGACGTCGGCAGTTTGGCTGACGAAAGCTTAGTGACTTTTTATCTACAGGCTTGTTTATATTAAACAGGCTTGTTTACTTTTATCCTGGTGTTCGTTTTTTTTTTAATTTGTCAATATGATGCCCAGGATTCGCATTTTTAGTGTTATAGTGTTATATATGGATAGATAGATAGATAGATAGATAGATAGATAGATAGATAGATAGATAGATAGATAGATAGATAGATAGATAGATAGATAGATAGATAGATAGATAGATAGATAGATATAGAGAAAGAGAGAGAGAGAAATAGATGGATATATGTATATATGGATGGAGAGTGAGAGAGATGGATGGATATATATATAGAGAGAGAGATGGATAGATGGATGGAGAGAGAGAGAGAGAGAGAGAGAGAGAGAGAGAGAGAGAGAGAGAGAAATAGATGGATATATGTAGAGATGGATGGAGAGAGAGATGGATGGATATATATATAGAGAGAGAGATGGATAGATGGATGAAGAGAGAGAGAGAGAGAAATAGATGGATATATGTATATATGGATGGAGAGAGAGAGATGGATGGATATATATATAGAGAGAGATGGATAGATGGATGGAGAGAGAGAGAGAGAGAGAGAGAGAGAGAAATAGATGGATATATGTATATATGGACGGAGAGAGAGAGATGGATGGATAGATAGATATATAGAGAGAGAGATGGATAGATTGATGAAGAGAGAGAGAGAGAGAGAGAGAGAGAGAGAGAGAGAGAGAGAGAGAGAGAGAGAGAGAGAGAGAGAGAGAGAGAGAGAGAGAGAGAGAGAGAGAGAGAGAGAGAGAGAGAGAGAGAGAGAAATACCACTTTGGTGGGGAGACAAATTGGCGCTCTGTGCAGGCAATCAGATTCCTGACCGCTCTGAACCTTCCTGGTGGCAGTGCCCACTTGCGAGGCAGCTCCTGTGAGGGAAGGGCATCTTGGGTGACCCTGCAGGAAGAGCTGTTCATCTTTCTCCCTGCTGCGAAGGCAGCTTGCCCTCCTGGGGCACACCTTGGGAAGCCCGCAAGTGTGTCCTCCAAGTGTGTTACCTTGGCAAGCCAAACTACTACTCTGCAATAGCATCATGGTCTCCTGGCTACTGTAAAAACATCCACACACTGACAACGACAACCATAACAATAAGCTCACTCTGTTCTTGCTGATTTTACTTGACTGCGTATTTCAATTATATTCATTCTGTTTTGTTTTAAACTTGATATTTGTTGTTGTCGTAAGCCGCTTAGAGCCTTGGAACAAATTTGTAAATGCAATAATGAAGTGCTATAACCTCCCAATAGTTAGTTTCCCCCCCCCTTTTTTTTTTTTGTAAACTAAAGATTGGCTGGGGAAAAAAAATTCCATCCAAACTTCAGGAATGATGGAACCAGCGGGAAGTGCTCTGGGATCCTGAATCAATGTCATCCTCTGTTCATGCCTGCTGAAGCCTTAACGCTTTTCCCAAAGTAAAATCTGAATGTACAGGATTCTAACATTGTAGCCTAGCACTAAGTTAAATGCTGTAATTTCAGGCAACTTTCTAAGTCTTTCCACACCGAGACATGCTTTTCTGCGTTAAACGTGAAGGCAGCCTACCGTAGTTACTCCGATATTCGAGATGGTGATTGCTGCTTCACGGCCTCAGCCACATGCAGAACGGACAAGGGGAGGGGGGGAGCTTTGTCCCGGTGTGTTTGTGTACGCAAAGCAGAGAGAGCACTCACCTTTGTTCTCTGTTTTGAGCTCCTCGTGAAGCAGGTCGTTCTGCCGGTTGCCGAGGACGAAGGCCAGGAAGGAGAGGATAAGGGCATTCAAGATGCCAATGATGGCTAAGATATAAGCCCAGCGCACAGAGCAGTCGCCCAGCGAATACTTCCCCGTCTTCTCCCCGCACATGTCCCTGACGGTCTCTGAGTCCCAGCCATCTGGGAATATCATGCAGCCCAGCACCAGGCAGAGAGCTGGACAAAGAAAAGAGGAAGGAAGGCCGATGGTTAAGCAGGCAGTGCTCACACCGCTGATTGCAGATGGAAGGGAGTCCCGTGCGGCATCCCTAAATCAAAACCAAAGTCTGTGCTTAAACGAGTTCTACCCCTTCTCCCTCCAGCACTGAGGATGTTACCTAGTGAGGTAATAAAATGTCTATAAGCAGACAACCAAGCTCAGAGAGCGACAGCAGAAAACAACTGCGGCTTTCCACAATTCAACCCTGAGCTATAAATAGTCTCTTGTATTGAAAGAGATTTTTTATAGGATTCCATGGTGCATATTCAATGCATTTTCCAAGCAAATGGGACATGTATTCAGTTCACGTTGTCGTGGGGTGGTGGTGATGGGTATTGCATAATATTCATTTCCCCTTCATCCCAGCCTAGTCTCCCTCAACCCGTTGGCTTTCAAGGTCCCGAATCATAACAGATATCGCTCTCAGCCAGCATAACCAACTAGTACGAAGTCTGAAGAGTTGCAGTGTGCCTCATCTGAAGGCCACAGAGTTACCTCAAACATCACTCCCATGTTTCAAAGTTTGCCTTTAAATATAATAATAATAATAATAATAATAATAATAATAATAATAATAATAATAATAATAATAATAATAATAATAATAATAATAGAATAGAATAGACGAGAAAGAACTGGAGAAGATAACAAAATACAAAGACCTGCAAATAGAAATAGAAAGACTGTGGCAAAGGCAAGCAAGGGTAGTAGTACCAATAGTAATAGGCGCCTTGGGTGCAATTCCAAAACAACTGGAGCACCACTTGAACACCATTGGCATTGACAAATTCGCCTTTAGTCAATTGCAAAAGGCAGCCTTACTAGGAACTGCTTCCATCCTGCGACGATATCTGTAATACCATCAAGCATCCACATCTGCCTATCCCAGGTCCTTGGGAAGGACTCGATAGGTAGACAAAAATGCCAAATCCAGTCTGAACATCTGGCTGACTGTGCGATGATCAATAATAATAATAATAATAATAATAATAATAATAATAATAATAATAATAATAATAATAATAATAATAATAATAATAATAATAATAGCAGCTAATTGGCATTGTCAAAAGCACCACCAGTCAATTGTACATCTTAAAGTTACCAAGGTTGAGAAACACTGTTTTACATCATTGCAACTGAGGCATCACTACTCATTTTCCCACACACCTGGCAATTACTCATATGCCTTTACACACCCCAACACCCTAGTGAAGCTTGGCCGTAAGACTGGCCTCCTGTCCTGCCCAGGGAAGGGAGGAGAGATGGTTGGTAATTCATTCGGAGGGCCATTGACCGAAGGCTCCTTGCTCAGGCTAGTTTGTTCTATCTCAGTGGTGGCGAACCTATGGCACGGGTGCCAGAGGTGACACTCAGAGCCCTCTCTGTGGGCACTCGTGCCATTGCCCCAGCCTTGCCTCCCCCTGCAACCCCCTCCTCACCAGCAGCCCCCCCTGGAGGAGTCACCCCTGAGCGTGGCCCACACGGAGCAGCGCAGCCAAGGACATGGCAGCCAGGCAGCGTAGACAAGACTCTGCTCTCACGCCCCATCACGCACAGTTGATGCTGTGGGGCGTGGGCAGAGGTCATGGCCGCCATGGCGCTGCTGGGCTGCCTGGGCGATCTGCGGCGGGCCCTGGAGGTGGTGAGTGGCCCTGCAGGCAGGCAGGGTGGGGGCGGGGCAGGGGGTGGAGTGGGGGGCGGGGCCAGTTTTTGGGCACTCGGTCTCTAAAAGGTTCGCCATCACTGTTCTATCTAGTGTAAAAAGGAAACATAATCCCCCACCACCCCTTCCTTCGCATTTGACAAGAACTCAAGTCTCGGCATGAACAGCTTCGTCAGAAACAAAAAGGAAGCTGCTAAGATCAGGCCACCAACAAATCAGTTTGACAGCTCCCGGCCAGCATGATCAATATTTCTTTCTGTCAGGGCCTCTGAAGCTCCGCTGCTCCTGGGGATTTGATGGTGGAGCTACTTGGGAGTCTCTCTGCAGATCCTCCGCCTGTTTATAGGGCCCTCAGAAATCGGCACCTCCAGCTGCAGCCCTTTCCTGCTGACTTGGGAGTTGAAAACAGTGTGTGTGTGTGTGTGTGTGTGTGTGTGTGTGTGTGTGTGTGTGAGAGAGAGAGAGAGAGAGATATATTTCTAAAGCCAGTAGAAGAGAAATGCCACAATGAAACCCATCAATGGTGCACCATGGGAAAAGAGGGCTGTCATAAAGATCCCTGAAATTTACACTTATCCGTTTCAGTGGGTATCAGTGGGGACATTAATCTCATAGAAGACATGGCATTCCACAAGACTGATATTCTCTTTTCAAAATCACAAAAATAAGAAGAAATAGGTTTTACTGATTTAGTCTCTGACAGTCATAGCAAAATTCGCCACGGACAGGCAGAACCCAGTGTCCAGATGGGAGGGAGAGGTCCCACAGCAGCTCTCCCAGAGACCCACTGGAATTCAGCAGAACATCCAGACTGACTTTCTGGGACCAAGAAACGTTTAACACCTTCTCTCTCTCTCTCTTAATTCCATCCTTCGGCTTCTCCCCAGGACAGTGAATTATAGAATAAACAAGACAATCTGTAACTAGTTGGTTCATCATTCTGGAGGGTATTTCTTTACTAGTTTCCTTCATGTCTTCAGCAGTGACAGCGCATCTAATGTACTGCCTTCACTGGAAAAGTTCTTAAAAATCATGGGAAATATTCAGATATATATCTGCCTGGAAAAACAACCCTTGTTGAACTGTATAGCACAATCCAACATCAGGAGTTGGCCACAGGGAATGCTTTATGGCAGTGATGGCAAACCTTTTAGAGACCGAGTGGTGCCCAAAAACCGCCGTGCCCATCCGCCCACCCCCCTACTCTGCCCCCCACACTGCCCCATCTGCCCACAGGGCCACCCACCGCCTCCATGGCCCGCCGCAGATTGCCCAGGCAGCCCTGCAGCACCATGGTGGCCATGCCCTCCACCCATATCCCGCAGCATCATCTGCGCACAATGCAGCGTGAGGGCAGAGTATTGTCCCTGCTGCCCGGCTGCCATGTCCTTGGCTGCGCTGCTCCATGTGGGGGGCGACTCTCCTCCGGGGGGGGCTGCTGGTGAGGAGGGAACCGCAGGGGGAGGTAGGGCTGGGGCGACAGTGTGTGTGCCCACAGAGAGGGCTCTGAGTGCCGCCTCTGGCACGCGTACCATAGGTTTTTCACCACTGCTTTATGGTATCTTGTATTATGTCATAAAATGTTTTACAATAATTTTTATCGTAAAATGTTTTATTAAAAAATTCAATTCCATAAGAGTCATGGGTCCCAGATTTTGGTTGCATTCTTTAAGTTAATCCATTTGAAATACTTTGGTTCAAAAATTGTTGCCCTACAATGCACCCCTTTGCCCAGTTGAATGTTACACACAGACAGTTTTAACAGAAAATAACAGAGTTGGAAGGGACCTTGGAGGTCTTCTAGTCCATCCCCCTGCTCAGGCAGGAAACCCTATACTATTTCAGATAAATGGCTGTCCAGTCTCTTCTTTGAAAACTTCCAGTGTTGGAGCACCCACAGCTTCTGGAGGCAGGTTGTTCCTCTGATTAACTGTTCTAACTGTTCTATATTATAAAATCACATTTATTCAGAATGTTGCAATATTTTCCCCATAGGTTATCCCTAGTTCTCCTACTACCAGAAGCACAAAATGCAATTATCGCCAAAGTACTGTAGAAAGTTTTGTATGCAGCCATAACAACACAATGATACCAATTCATTCTTTGAATTGGTGTTCTTTGAATCTTTTCATTCATAATTATACCTATAGCTTTACTCCCCCCCCCTCCCATCTTCACTTCTTCATTCAGATTACACTCAGATTTGCTTACTCTTGAGTTGCATTGATTATTCACGGCTACATGAAGCACACATTTATCTTCTGTATATACTGTCAAA
>NW_015391755.1:7907-10168 GCF_001527695.2 Protobothrops mucrosquamatus | reverse complement strand
GTTTTATAAAACCTTTTCGCTTTAGGCCTCCGCCGCTGTGTGCAAAAAAAAAAAAAAAAGGTTTAATCAGTCAATTTCAACTTCTCGCGGGAAAAAAAAAAGGTCTTGCAAAGTTGGAATTGATTGATTGAACTTTTTAGTCCCACCCAGTCTGCCGTTACCACCGCAGCCACGCCCACCCAATGGGCCACACCCACCCGGCACCCGACGATGCATAAGTGGGTTTTGGGTTGCAGTTTGGGCACTCAGTTTCTAAATGGTTTGCCATCACTGGTCTAGTAGTTATTTAAGGCACCAGGCTACTCATCAGGAGTCTGTGAGTTCAAGTCCCACCTTAGCCATGAAAGCTAGCTTGGCGACTTTGGGCCAGTCTTGTTCCCTGCCTTGAATGTGGAAAGGTTAGTTGTCCAGAACAGAGAAAGACATCTAAACTCTAGAGAGACTGGAAACAGAGAAGGGACCTACACTTCAAATTTCTCTGCCCCACACTTCCCATATTCGCCTCCTGATTCCTCAGGGAGCACATGGATGATTTAAAAAATCACCATCAGCCACAGAAGCTGGCACGATGGCCATTAACCAACATCCAGGAAGAGAGATCTGTGGCTGGGTCCTAATAGTGCATTATTACCCAGTTATTATTTTTAATCAAAGCTAAAGCTATTTAAAACATTCAGCAGGGAAAATTACAAGTTATTCTTGTCCTTTCTTGTTCCTCCATTCTGAGACCCCACCCTGTGCCGAGCAAGCAAGGGATTGACTTCTACTCTGTTTTTGCACAGTGCCTAGAAAAATTTAGGTGCTACAGATTAATAAGACTTAAAATAGTTGTTGTTTGCTTAAAAAAAACAACCCCACTCGTTACCATCCCTCTTTTTATTTTAGGAAAAGGGAGGGTTTTAAGAAAATAATGAAATAAAGTGGCATAGCCTTGTTCTTCTGTTAAAGCAGTGGTGGCGAACCTATGGTACGCGTGCCAGAGGCGGCACTCAGAGTCCTCTCTGTGGGCACGTGCGCTGTTGCCCCAGCAGAGTTCGCCAGAGTAGCGAGCACGTGGCGTTTGGAAGCGACAGGGCAGGAAGTGAGTGAGGAAGCGGTGTTGGCCCCCAGGGATGCCCCAGAGATGGCAAGGGTCTGGCCCCCACCGCCCTGGCCCCGGCCACACTCACCCAGTTTGCCGTGACCATTGCAGCCATGCCCTAGTGGGCCATGCCCTCCGCCCCCCCCCCCCAAGGGCACCACCATCCTGATGCAGCTCTGGCACTTTGCGATAAATAAGTGGGTTTTGGGTTGCAATTTGGGCACTCAGTCTCTAAAAGGTTCGCCATCACTGTGTTAAAGCCTTTCCTAAAGAGATAGAGGCATAGGAAACAAACAAGACCCAACTGGACTTATTACAATACGTCCTTCTATGTAGGGCAGCACTGAAGAACACCTAAAATCTTCAATTGACCCAGAATGCTGCAGCATGAATAGTTATGGGTACAGCTCATTACACCTAGGCAACATCACTACATCACAAGTTGCAGCGACTCTCAATAGGTGAAGTAGCCTATCTGGGTCGGTCACTCGGAAGACTAAAACTCTGGTCCCGGTGACTGACCTAGATTGGATCCTGCAACATTATCCTGGGACACGTATATCACCTTTCATTCGTGACTCTCAATAGGTTTCTGAGTGCAATTCAAGATGTTGGTGTGACGATGCTAAGGGCGGCAGGTGGTTTCTGCTCATTCCATCAGTTCCGGCAGGGTGGGATTGCTTCAGATCCCCTCTATTGAACTGTGTCATCTGGTGGGACTGAGGAGAGCTACTTTTTCTGTTGCGGCTCCTGCTCTAAGCAACAACCCCCATCTGAAGTACAAAGTGCTCTTATCCTCTTGGTTTTTCAGAAGGTCACTAAGAGTTGGCCCCTTCCCCAGGTTTTAGCGCCCAGTGTAGGTCGTAGAGTAGCCTAATGCTGTATATCAGTGATGGCAAACCTTTTAGACACCGAGTGCCCCAAAACTGCCCTGCCCCCCCACACCCACTCTGTCCCGCCCGCCTCGCCCCACCCCGCCCTGCCCCCACCCCGCCCACCCCATCCCTTCCTCCTGCCCGCCTCTCCAGCCCACTGCAGATTGCCCAGGCGGCCCTGCAGCGCCATGGCAGCCACGCCCTCTGTCCGCACCATGCAGCATCATCTGTGTGCAACGGGGCGCAAGGGCGGAGTCTTGTTCCTGCCGCCCGGCTGCCATGTCCTTGGCTGCGCTGCTCCGCGT
>NW_015391755.1:1468-6468 GCF_001527695.2 Protobothrops mucrosquamatus | reverse complement strand
TTTTAAGAAGAAACTGGACAGCCATGTGTCCGAAATGGTGTAGGGTTTCCTGCCTGAGCAGGAGGTTGGACTCCATGACCTCCAAGGTCCCTTTCGACTCTGAGATTCTGTATTCTATAATGGTGACCAATTGCTGTTGTTAGAATCAGCCACTAGCAAGTGATGGGTGGATAGGAGGCTCTTCAGATGTTGCCAAACCACAACTCCCAGCCACCTCAGATAATCTAACCCAGTGATGGCGAACCTTTTAGAGACCGAGTGCCCAACTGCAACCCAAAACCCACTTATTTATCGCCGGGTGCCAGGTGGGCATGGCCCATTGGGTAGGCGTGGCTGTGTTGGTCATGTCAGACTGGGTGGGTGTGGCCAAGATGGGCGTGGTCACCTCGATGTTGTTCGTGGGGAGGGACGCCTGTGGGGGCCGGGCAGGGTTGGGGGAGATCCAGGGGGTCTCTGGCAGGTGGGGCGGTGGGCAGGAGGCTCATCCTGTGGGGTGAGGTGAGGCAAGGCGAGGCAGGCCGGGGGTGCCATTGTCACAGGGCAAGGCGAGGCAGGGGCCAGGGTGGCTGCTGCCTGACACCATCGGCCCCCGCACACAGAGGCCAGCGAGCGCATGGGGCTCGACAATGTCTGTCAGCAGCCACAGCTTGCCGGCCCCTTGACCGGCACACTCTGGGGCTCCTCAGCTCGCCGCCAGCAGTTCAGAGAAGCTGCCTCTGAGCTGGATGGCCGGCCGACAGCTGAGGAGGCGATGCAGTGGGTCATGCTTGGGAAAAGGAGAGCATGCGAGTTCAGGAGGGACGGGACGGGGGGGGAGGAAAATTAGCTGTGCTGGGATGCATCCGGCCACGTGGGACCTCAGCGAGTTAGCGGGCGGCTAGTTGAAGAGGGACAGTTGCCATCTCCGGGGCATGGCACGCGTGCCCACAGAGAGGGCTCCGAGTGCCACCTCTGGCATGCGTGCCAGAGGTTCGCCACCACTGATCTAACCAATGTCGAACATTGCTAGGATACACACCACTCTGATCTACCCCTAGTGTGGTTCTGATTCCTTGCACTTGACAGGGGGCTAGATAAATGTCTTAAACAAATAAAAATAAGTCTCTCATCAGTTGACGAATCTGAGAGCAACCAGAATTCTAAGCATAATGTAGGACAGCAGCTACCTTTCCAAGTTTTTTTTAAAAAAATAAAGTTTAAAGCATACATCTCAGAATGTATAGGGGGAAGAAAGGTACAGCTAGTTCTCGACCTACAACAGTTCATTTTGTGACCATTTGAAGTTACAACGACCCTGAAAAAAGTGACTTATGACCGTTTTTCATGATTACAACCATTCCAGCATCCCCCGTGGTCACGTGATCAAACTTCGGACGCTTGGCAGCTGGTTCATATTTATGACGGTTGCAGTGTCCCGGAGTCACGTGATCCCCTTTTGCAATCTTCTGACGAGCAAAATCAATGGGGAATTCAGACTCACTTAACAACTGGGTTGCTAACCTAACAACTACACTGATTCCCTTAACATCTATGGTAAGAAAGGTCGTAAAATGGGGCAATATTCACTTAACTGTCTCGCTTAGCCACAGAAATTTTAGGCTCAGTTGCGGTCCTAACTTGAGGACTACCTGTACTTCAGCTGGCCCTTAGGATTCTCGTCTGAGCTACTCAACCGTAGCTAGCTGGGGAATTCTGGGAGTTGAAGGCCACAGGCCTTAAAGTTGGACAGCCCATCTGCCCTTTGGTTAAGAGCAATTCTGATCCGGATTGGATTGCATTTTTTTTTTTAATTACTGCAGATCAGCACGGCTGGCTCTACCCCTGCAAGAAATGTTTTCTTCCTCCTCACCTCCTTTTGAAAAAACATCCAAACTAGCAACTGTTGATGCTGCTGTGGAAGGAGACCTTGGAAATTCAGAAGCAGATAGCTCTTCCTTAACACTTGCTTGGCCTAATGATGGTAGTGACTAGATCAGGGCAACCTTGGCTCTTTTATGACTCGTGGACTTCAACTCCCAGAATTCCTGAGTCAGCATGGCTCAGCTTGGAAACCTCTCCCTTTTCCCTCAGCATGGCTGGCTCAGGAATTCTGGGAGTTGAAGTCCACGAGTCATAAAAGAGCCAAGGTTGCCTACCCCTGGACTAGCCAGTTCTTCCTTTGGTGCTTCCAATGAACTGGAAAGAAGGTTTAGGTCAGTGGAAAGAGACACTTCTCAGGCAAAAGGCCTCTTAATCCTTTTCTCCATGGCAACGACATGCAGGCAGCACAACCACCGCAACATGGTGCATCCTCTCTCCCTACAAGAGATCATTGCTCTCAAATCTGCTGGCTTCAAATCTGCTGGCTTCCATTCACAGATGGCCCCAACAGTGGAGATGTTAGCCAGCTGCTTATAAACGAAAACATAAGGAAGACCAGGCCAGGCCTCCATTCAAGGTGTTAATCCTGCTCACTATTTTCCCATGAAGCAAAGCTGAAATTGCTTCCAAAATATATTTTTTTTCCTGCAAGCATTTTTGTTTTTTGCCCAGGGAAGGTGCATGATGGTCGAGTCAACCTAGTCCTTGCTTGCATAAGAGCAAAGGCAAAGAACATTTTAAGAAAGAGGTAGAAAAACAAGTAGAAAAAAAAATCGAAGGAGCACTGCTAATGGGCAAAGAAGTGCAACATTTCAGATCTTGAAATGAGCTGTTCTGAACGGTCTGATTGCAAAACAAGCCTTTTCAAATTTGGAACAGGGGTCATTTGAAGCCACCTGTTGATGATGTCTCTTAATGGGCAGCTCAACACCTTTTTTTCAAACCTGTTGAAAAAAAATTCTCTTTTCTTTCTCTCTGAAAAAAATATCTTTGTTTTTCCCTTGAAATTCTGTTTTCTTTCCAATTTCTTGCAAAATTTCACAACCCGCAAACCTGTAGATTTCAGGAGGTTGTATTCATTTCTCTCTGCCTTTGGAACATTTTTTTTTAATTATTTGGATTTCGAGTCATCCAATTCTGCAGCAATTCTGGGCAGCTTACAGATAAACATTAAAACAAAATACATCAAGAGGAAAAAAGAAGACAGCTAGCCAGAACCAAACCCCCCAAAGCCAAGAACCAATAACTAACTAACCAACTAAAGAAACTCAAACCCCGTTCTAACAACCAGGTTGATGAAAGATCAGGATGATGGGAGTAGTATGAATCCTCTTAGTGTGAGAGTTTGGACAGAGTCAAGATTTGCCTGGTGATCTTCTGGGAATCTGCATACATCTCTGGCTGACAACAGAACTGTAGCAACTGTGAGAGGGATCTCGGAGTCCTAATGGACAATCACTTAGATATGAGCCAGCAGTGTGCTGCAGCTGCCAAAAAAGCCAACACAGTGCTAGGCTGCATTAACAGAGGAATAGAATCAAGATCACGTGAAGTATTAATACCACTTTACAATGCCTTGGTAAGGCCACACTTGGAATACTGCATCCAGTTTTGGTCACCACAATGTAAAAAAGATGTTGAGACTCTAGAAGGAGTGCAGAGAAGAGCAACAAAGGTGATTAGGGCAGGGGTCTCCAACCTGTGGGTCATGGCTCGGTACCGGGCTGCGACCTGTTGGCCAGCAGGCCGCGGGAATGGCTGGTGAATGCGCATGCACACATGTGCACGCCCCCCCATGCTAGCGGCCCCATTTGCACATGTGGGGAGTCCTAGCGCTGTCGCCAGCGTCACGTGGTCGCTAGCGGCCTATTTACACATGCATGTGGTCGCTAGCGGCCCATTTGTGGGTGCTAGTGATGCGCAGGCGCAGGTGCGCATGCACCAGCATTGCCACCAGCACCACCACGGGTTCACGTGATCTGTTTACACATACACGTATATGCTGGCACGCTGGCTGAGGAATTCTGGGAGTTGAAGTCCATGAGTCATAAAAGGGCCGAGTTTGAAGACCCCTGGAACTATAGGATCAACATCCAATGGGGAACAAAATGTATACTACCATCTTGCAGAAACGTTTGCTTCCTGTTGTGAGACATTCTGATTGGCCTTAATAATGGCCAACCTTCCTGTGGATTTCAAAAGTTACAATGTGCATTTTCCATGCTTGACAGAATGAATCTTTTCTCCCTTGAACCTGTATCCAAATTTTGTTCTCTAAAGCAGTGTTTCTCAACCTTGACAATTTTAAGGCATGTGGACTTCAACTCCCAGAATTCCACAGCCAGCAAGGCTGGCTGTGGAATTCTGGGAGTTGAAGTCCACATGCCTTAAAATTGTCAAGGTTGAGAAACACTGCTCTAAAGGAAAGGACTTATAAGACCTCTACAGGCAATATATGCACCGTTTCTCAGAGTTCCAATTATTAAAAAAAATATGATTAAAATTGTAGTAGTAAAAGAGAGGTGTAAGCTACAAACAAAACAGTGATAAGGAACTCCCTGTATAGGTTATTTTCAACTGACAACAGTTCATTTAGTGACCATTCAAAGTTAAAATGGCACTGAAAAAAAGCGACTTATGACCGTTTTTCACACTTACGACCATTGCAGCATTCCTATGATCGCGTGATTAAAATTCAGACGCTGGGCAACTGACTCACATTTATGATGGTTGCAGTGTCCCGAGGTCATGTGATCACCTTTTGCAATCATCTGACAAGAAAAGTCAATGGGGAAGCAAGATTCACTTAACAACTGTGTTACTAACTTAAGAACTGTAGAGATTCACTTAACAATTGTGGCAAGAAAAGTGGCAAAATGGGATAAAATTCACTTAACAAATGTCTCGCTTAGCAACAGAAATTTTGGACTCAATTGTGATTGTAATTTCTTGATACTATATTTGATAAGTATTTGAAGATGTAAATTTTATAAAAGGGCTTAAAAGATTTTTTTTTATATAGATGTAGATTGATGAAATTATAGAGAAGACTGGGGATTCAAAGTTTTGTACTTTGCTGAAGTGGTAAAGATTTTGGCTTACTTGAAGTATTATTTGAATGAATAATTTTTATTAATATG
>NW_015391755.1:0-1054 GCF_001527695.2 Protobothrops mucrosquamatus | reverse complement strand
AAGGCCACACTTGGAATACTGCATCCAGTTTTGGTCACCACGATGTAAAAAAGATGCTGAGACTCTAGAAAGAGTACAGAGAAGAGCAACAAAGATGATTAGGGGACTGGAGGCTAAAGCATATAAGGAACGGCTGCTGGAATTGGGTATGTCTAGTTTAATGAAGAGAAGGACGAGGGGGGACATGATAGCAGTGTTCAAATATCTCAGGGGCTGATATCTCAAATATCCCAGACTTCTGTTGTTAAGTGAGACATTTGTTAAGTGAGTTTTGCCCCATTTTATGACCTTTCTTGCCACAGTTGTTAAGTGAGCCACTGCAGTTGATAAGCTAGTAACCCGGTTCTTAGGTGCACATAAGGAACGGTTGCTGGAATTGGGTATGTAATGAAGAGAAGGACGAGGGGGGACATGATAGCAGTGTCCCAATATCTCAGGGGCTGCCACAAAGAAGAGGGAGTCAAGCTATTTTCCAAAGCGCCGGAAGGCAGGACAAGAAGCAACGGGTGGAAACTAATCAAGGAGAGAAGCAACCTAGAACTAAGGAGAAACTTCCTGACAGTTCGAACAATTAACCAGTGGAACAACCTGCCTCCAGAAGCGGTGAATGCTCCAACCCTGGAAGTTTTTAAGAAGAGACTGGACAGCCATTTGTCTTTCACTAAGTTCACTAACGACTTCCCAAAGATCGCACCAAGAATCCATGTAGAGTCAAACACAGGAACCAGACCAAAATGTCTGCTCTTAAGAAAACAAGAAGGCATTTCTCTCTAGTGATTAATCAAACTTAGACCTACCCAGCCAATCCTTTAGGGCAATTAACCATACTACTAACATTCAGCATTGTACATAAACGTGAACACAGAGTTGACTAAAAAGCAAGGCACTTGCCAATTCAGGGCTTTCTCATTATGCAAATCAGCTTAAAATCCAAGAACCCGTTTCAGTCAAAGTGTCATAGGGCTAAACTGGATGAGAAGCAAATTGCATCCTGCTTGACTCCCATTTTATTTGCTTTGCTGGTGGTCCTATCTGTACCTGGAGCATGACGGAC
>NW_015391754.1:5345-22873 GCF_001527695.2 Protobothrops mucrosquamatus | reverse complement strand
AGGGAGAGAGGGGGAGAAGGAGAGGGAAAGGGAGAGGGTGAGGGAGAGGGAGAGGAAGGAGAGGGAGAGAGAGGAGAGGGAGGGGGAGGAGGAAGACGAGGAGGAGAGGGAGAAAAAGAGGGAGAAGAGGAAGAGGTAGGGGAGGAGGAGGAGAAGAGGAAAGAGAAGTTGGACAGGAAGAGGAAGAGAAAGAGGAAGGAGAAGGGAGGGAGAAGGAGAATTAGGAAGAGGAAGGAAGAAAGAAGAAGAAGGCAACTGACCCATATTTATGACGGTTGCAGATTCCCGGGATCACGTGATCCCCTTTGGTGACCTTCTGACAAGCAAAGTCAATGGGGGAAGCCAGATTCACTTAACAACCGAGTTACTAACTGAACAACTGCCGTGATTCACTTAACAACAGTGGCAAGGAAGGTCGTAAACTTGGGGCAAAACTCACTTAAAAACTGTCTTGCTTAGTGATGGATGTCTTGGGCTCCGTTGCGGTCGTAAGTCAAGGACCACCTGTATTCAGGAGACATGAGAGCAAAGCTCAGAAAGGAGTAGATTTTTTTTACTAACCGTTCAGCGGCATTTCCAGCCATGTGAAAAACGCTGCGTTTCACGTATCGATTCAAAAATCCCATTTCTCTGTTTTATAGCTTAATCATCAATATTCCGCACATGCCAGTTTGGTAGCCTTAGAAATCATTTCACGTTTGCTGTCCTCGATCCATTTATTCAGAAGAAAGCCCCATTAATGGGATTTATTTCTCAGGAAGTACACTTATGATAGATTATTTCTTTTAATTGGATTTTTGTTGCACCTTGTTTGTTTTCGCAGCTGTCCTTTCTGACGTGCTTTTTACTTCAACACAATGCTTAACAAGAGAGAGAGAGGGAGGGAGGGAGAGGGAGGGAGGGAGATGAGAGAGTTGAGAGGGAGGGAGGGAGAGAGAGATGAGAGAGAGAGGGAGAGAGAGAAATGAGAGAGGGAGGGAGAGAGAGGGGAGAGAAGAGGGAGATGAGAGATGAGAGAGACAGAGAGAGAGAGAAATAGATAGGTATAGATGATTGATAGATGATAGAGACAGACAGACAGAATAGAGATAGAGAGATAGCGATATAAGACCGATATAAGACCGATATAGACAGACAGACAGATAGTCAAGAGAGAGAAAGAGAGAGAGAGAGAGAGAGAGAGAGAGAGAGAGAGAGAGAGAGAGAGAGAGAGAGAGAGAGAGAGAGAGAGAGAGAGAGAGAGAGAGAGAGAGAGAGAGATGCTCATTCTGTTGTCCCCAATTTGTAGTCTTGTTAGTTTTCAATAGGAAGTCTCTGACCAGGCCTGAATCTTCAAAAAAATGATATTTTGATATTATACAGATACATGTTTTCACAAGCATTGGGCCCAAGTCTACGCGACTGGATTGTCCTGGTTTGTTTGAATACAGGTTTTCTTTTTTACCACGATGTAAAAAAGATGTTGAGACTCTAGAAAGAGTACAGAGAAGAGCAACAAAGATGATTAGGGGACTGGAGGCTAAAACATATAAAGAACGGTTGCTGGAATTGGGAATGTCCAGTTTAATGAAGAGAAGGATGAGGGGGGACATTATAGCAGCCTTCCAGTATCTCAGGGGCTGCCCCCAAAGAAGAGGAAGTCAAGCTATTCTCCAAAGCGCCTGAAGGCAGGACAAGAAGCAACGGATGGAAACTAACCAAAGAGAGAAGCAACCTAGAACTAAGGAGAAACTTCCTGACAGTTAGAACAATTAACCAGTGGAACAACCTGCCTCCAGAAGTGGTGAATGCTCCAACACTGGAAGTCTTTAAGAAGAGACTGGACAGCCATTTGTCTGAAATGGTATAAGGTTTCCTGCCTGAGCAGGGGGTTGGACTAGATGACCTCCAAGATCCCTTCCAACTTCTTTATTATTATAATAAATAAATAAATAAACAAATAAACAAATAAACAAATAAATAAACAAATGCCATTAAAGATAATTGGTGTGGGAAGTTTTATGTCAAAAATTATTTTATTCTTTACGTGGTTTCCATCTTCCCTTAAAAGATTAACAGGACTGAGAATTGGTGTCTCCACTAGATAATTGACAGTTAAGCTGAAACTAAATTAATCAAGTAAAAATAGCAAATGGAAGAAAATCTTTTACTCAAGGTTCCACAACCCCCCCCCCCCCAAATAAATTACCCGGACCTAATCCACGTATCAAAGGATAAGGTCTGTAAACACAAATAGAGTTAATTAAATCGGTTTTCCAGAGGAACTGCATGTTCACAAGAATAAACATCATAGATGGCACGTACCTACACATACCCACACCCTAGAATCAGCATGTAGATACTTGCACACGCAGGATAGGCTCCCCTATAAAATAAACTCGCCATTTCTCTGTAACTGCCTCCAAAGCAAATCCCTTTGCTTTTGGGAATAAGTATTTCTTCTTTCCTGACAGCTATCTGGATTTCATTTTTATTTATTCTTGCATAACCCCAGCTCAAGTGGGAACCCCAAATTATTTTTCTGACACCGGTATCGCTCAACAATTAAACACGTATTTTGCACGGTGAAGATTTCAATCCTGGATTTTGTGACTGTTGCTGAAACAACATGTGAATGACCTGTTGATATCAACATTTTCTCACCGTGCTTTGGATCTGAGATGACAGTCAGATTACAAAATATTGGGTTCTTTCATAATTCCAACCTGGAGCTCACTAGATATTTAGTTTTCCTATTCTGGCAGTCATATATATATATATAAAATGATAGGCATTGTAGTCCAAAAGACTAGAGGGCATCAAGCTGAAAAACGTTGAGATGCACGAAGGACTGTATGAAATTCTTTCCTATATTTTATTTCCAGATGTTTTGAGAGAATAAATGCTTTTCAGGTAAAGAAAAAATAAGGGGTCCTCGGTGCTCGCTGGGCATTTTCTGAACTATTCTCCAGGATGGAACAAGGACTCCAGCCTTGGACAGTTCTAGATTGTTCTAGATTATTTGGTTTGGTTAAATAATCGAACCAGTTTTCCCAAAATATAGCTCCTCAGGTGTGTTAAACGTCTCCCTTGGTTCAAAACTGAGCTATTATAGCTTTGGATGGGCCTTTTGTCAAATCAGTTCATCGTTTTTTCAAAGGTCTTCCAAAAAACTGGTTAATCACTTTTAAAGCCACTAAAAAAAAATGGCTCCCATGATTCATCGTGGCAATGAATTCCACAAATAGCTCCTTGAGCTGTACACTGACTACACAATTTGCTTTTGACCTCAACTGGATGCTTAGAGGTTGTCCTATTTAATGGAGGGACAAACCCAAATTTCTGCTGTTGGAAGAACTAATAGTTGAGGCGACAGATGGAGTGTTCTTTCTCCTCAGCTAAATTCTCTACCTGTCTGGAGTTCCTAATTTATTGGCCCCTTCCCATTATGTAAGACGCTCGTACTGTGTCTTGCGCAATCTATTTGTGACCCGTACTGTACCTGGTGAAAGAATAAGGGACAATGTAAAAAAAACCAAAAACCTTTTAATCCAACTTTGATATCCACACACTGCTCTTCCAAGTCCTATTCTTGATCTTCTGTTGGCTTCCTCTTCACAACTGGCTATTTTATTACCTCATGAGTAAGCTCCTTTTTCTGAGGATGATTTGTGAGAAGGGAGCTTTTCACTTCTACAGCATTTCTGAAACTCAAACTGGATTTCTGATGCTAGAATGAAGATAAGAAAAATGGACAGATTTGCATGGAGTAGGATGGGCTTACAGAGGTGGCTTGGAAGGTGGGAACCATAAGAACATAAGAACTTGAGTACGTCCTTCTGAATTTGACTCCTGGCCCATCTAGTTCCAGATTCTGAAGCTGAAGCTCAAATACTTTGATCCACCTAACAAGAAGAGAAAACTTGTTGGAACAGAACCTGAGGTTGAAGGAAAAGACTGAAGGCAAAAGGAGAAGGCGACAGCAGAGGATGAGAAGAATAGATGCAATAAACATGAATTTGGGCAAACTCAGGGAGAATAATAATAATAATAATAATAATAATAATAATAATAATAATAATAATAATAATAATAATAATAATAATAATAATAATAATAATAAAAATTGCAAAAGGTGGCGTTACTAGGATCTGCTTCCATCCTGCGACAATATCTGTAATACCATCAAACATCCACATCTGCCTATCCCAGGTCCTTGGGAAGGACTCGATAGGTAGACAAAAATGCCAAATCCAGTCTGAACATCTGGCTGACTGTGCGATGATCAATAATAATAATGTTGGAAGGGACCTTGGAGGTCATCTACTCCAACCCCTGCTCAGGCAGGAAACCCTATACCATAACACACAAATGGCTGTCCAGTCTCTTCTTGAAAACTTCCAGTGTTGGAGCATTCACCGCTTCTGGAGACAGGTTGTTCCACTGGTTAGTTGTTCTAACTGTCAGGAAGTTTCTCCTTAGGTCTAGGTTGCCTCTCTCCTTGGTTAGTTTCCATCCGTTGCTTCTTGTCCTGCCTTCAGGCGCTTTGGAGAATAGCTTGACTCCCTCTTCTTTGGGACAGCCCCTGAGATATTGGAACACGGCTATCCTGTCCCCCCTCGTCCTTCTCTTCATTAAACTAGACATCCCCAATTCCAGCAACCGTTCCTCATATGTTTTAGCCTCCAGTCCCCTAATCATCTTTGTTGCTCTTCTCTGCACTCTTTCTAGAGTCTCAACATCTTTTTTACATCGTGGTGACCAAAACTGGATGCAGGATTCCAAGTGTGGCCTTACCAAGATAGTGGAGGACAGAGGAGCCTGGTGTGCTATGCTCCATGGGGTCACAAAGAATTGGACACAACTTAGCAAATGAACAACGCCTCTAGTCTGTTTTCCCAGAGGTTAACCAACAGTAAAGGAAACCCAGTAGATGGCTTTCAGTCTTCAGAGACAGTCACGTTGCCATCAACTCCAATAGCTATTGATCCCCATGTCTGCCATAAAACGGTCCAGTCCTTTTTTACAGCCAGCAATGCTGGTAGCCAGCACCAAAGCTCATGATCACCTTGGTATTTTACTTACACGAGGTGTTAGCACTGATGAGGTTACCTAGTTGGGCAATGAAACATCTGCAAGAAAACCACCAAGCTCAGAGAGCACCAAGGACCCCCACAGTTGAACCCTGAGCTACAAATATTCTCTTCTATAGGAAATATTCTTGAGTTCGTGTCCTCTGAAGGTGGGAATTCTGCAACCAATAAATCATTAATAGACACAGATTGGCATGATCATTGGTCATCTATTTGAATAATCTTTGGAATAGCCCATCTACCCTCCCTTTTCTTGACCTCTCCGTAACTTTTGTTAATATCAACCAGGGATCCCTTCTGGATTGGCTCCAGGGGTGAAGAACAAGTGGCACTGTGTTCTGCCGGTCCTCTTTCTTCCTCTAGAGCTGGTTCTAGTCGATTTTGATTTGAAATGGGCGACTGTATACACTGAAATAATAAATAATTAAATACAAAATAAATAAATAAATTTCTGAGGAAGTTACATGAGATGTTTGGAGAAAAAGACAAAGATTTGCAAACGATTTTATGTCCTTCTGAAGTTCTGAAGCACAAATGAAGTTCTGGAGATGGTTTGGTCAATGGGTTGGATTAGGACAGTGGTTCTCAACCTGTGGGTCAGGACCCCATTTGGGGTCGATTGACCATTTTACGGGGGTCGCCAAGCAAGGCTGTCCGCCATTTTTTTGTCCGCCATTTTTTTCCCTTTTCCGGCGGGTGCCTTACCTCCCTTGGGCTGGGCCAGCTGGTGGTCGGCCTGCTCTGTCTCTGCCGCTTGCCAGCTACGCCTCGGCCGGTGCAGGGGGCGGAACCATGCATGTGCAGCACTCCCAGGCAGGGAAAGTCCTCGACTTACGACCGGTTGGGTAGTCCTCGACTTACGACCGGTTTAGTCCTCAACTTACGACCAGTTTAGTCCTCGACTTATGACCGGTTTAGTCCTCGACTTACGACCGGTTGGGGTCGCGGCATTAAAAGGGTTGAGAACCATTGGATTAGGGCATCCCTCAAATCAGACACATCCACTCCTCCATTTGAGTCCTGTTCAAGTCTAGTATTATTTATCTATTGTATGCAACCTCCTTTTGCCAATTTTAAACCTGTAGCCAGAGTCTACCAGGTAATTGGTTCCAAATTCTTCTGTAATGAGAATTCGATGTTGAGATCCTCTCTATCTGAACAAAGAAAAAAAAGAAAGCAGGAACCAATGAACACCAAATTGCCCTGAAAACGTGGCATTATGTTTAATGAGCTCTCCCTTAGATGCAGTTCTGTCTTCCACCAGGACTTGATCTAATCTGGATGTAGCTGGGATGTAGCTAACATCTGTTCTCAGGTACTAAAACAGCAGGGCTGAAATATATCTACAACCTCCCTGTTAATCTGCAATAATGAGGGACTAATATTAGAAGTTGCATTCATTATCTTTCCCCCAGCAAGCGTACCATGGTGGAGGGACAGATACTAGGATTAATGTCTCCTTCTTTAAATTGTCTTCTTAATGTCCTTTCCATAGTAGTAGTAGTAGTAGTAGTAGTAGTAGTAGTAGTAGTAGTAGTAGTAGTACTACTACTACTACTACTACTACTACTACTACTACTACTACTACTACTACTAATAATAATAATAATAATAATAATAATAATAATAATAATAAAAGTTGGAAGGGACCTTGGAGGTCATCTAGTCCAACCCCCTGCTCAGGCAGGTAACCCTATACCATTTCGGACAAATGGCTGTCCAGTCTCTTCTTGGAGACTTCCAGTGTTGGAGCATTCACTGCTTCTGGAGGCAGGTTGTTCCACTGGTTAATTGTTCTAACTGTCAGGAAGTTTCTCCTTAGTTCTAGGTTGTTTCTCTCCTTGATCAGTTTCCACCCGTTGCTTCTTGTCCTGCCTTCAGGTGCTTTGGAGAATAGCTTGACTTCCTCTTCTTTGGGGCAGCCCCTGAGATATTGGAAGGCTGCTATCATGTCCCCCCTCGTCCTTCTCTTCATTAGACTAGTCACTAGACATACCCAATTCCAGCAACCATTCCTTATATGCTTTGGCCTCCAGTCCCCTGGAGTCCCCTGGGTATGTTTAAAGATCTGTATATACTTACGTGATATATTTAAATGCTGCATGAATGCAGCTTTTGCACATTTTTCTAAAACTGCAGATTCCTGCAGAAATGGAACAGACCTAGGAATGGTTCGTACACTAGAAAAATGGTTTGAGGGACCTGCATTTCGACCTAGTGCCAGCATTTTTTTTTTTTGACTACATAAAACGATAGCCTGACTTTTTTATGGCGACACAACCTAGCACCTTCTTGCTTTCAATCTTCTGCAAAACATTACATCAGTAGTTTAACCAGTGGCAGAGGTGCTGCACTCACACAGGAGTCAACAACCTTCCTCTGTCTGTTTGTCTGTCTCACTTACTTTGGCCATGTCATGTGGGGGAATTCATCGGAGAAAGCAATTATGTTGGGAAGGGTTAGCAGTAAAAGGAAACCAGGCCATCAAAGAACATGGTGGCTGGACACCATCAAAGGAGACACTAGCCAGAGCATAGAGCAACTCAAAGAAGCAATGCAAGTTTGGAAGAGGTGAAGAGATTTGGCCCATAGAATTGCCAAGAGTTGGACACAACTGAATGGATATCTTCAATAGGCACCTTGTGCACAGTCCAAAAACATCTGTAGTACCATTTGAACACCATCTGTATTGACAAGATCACCACCAATCAATTGCAAAAGGCAGCTTTGCTTGGAACAGCTTTCATCCTGCAATGATTGATTTTGATTTTATTAAATTTATACCCCGCCCTTCTCCCGGAGGACTCAGGGCGGCTTACAGCCAGTTTAAAACAATGATATAATACAATACAAAATTTAAAAAGATTAAAAATAACTATTTAAATTTGGCCGCTTCTACTAAAAATTTAATTTAAAACCCCTTTAAAATACCCCTAGGCCAGTCCTGCCTGCTGAANCCCCATGTAGAGAGCATTACAGTAGTCCAGGCGGGAGGTGACAAGAGCATGAGTGACTGTGCGCAAGGCATCCCGGTCTAGAAAAGGCCGCAACTGGTGCACCAGGCGTACCCGGTAAAACGCCCCCCTGGCCACAGCCGCCAACTGGTCGTCCAGTGTCAGCCGTGGGTCCAGGAGGACCCCCAAGTTGCGAACCCTCACCTTCAAGCAATAACATCTGCTTATTCCAGATCATTGAGAAGGACTCTGTTTGTGGATAAAAATGATCATCATTATCATCATCATCATCATCATCATCATCACATTGATGGATATTTGCTTTCTGTTATTATTGTTGTTAATTGCGAAGTCGTGTCCGACCCATCACGACCCCATGGACAACGTTCCTCCAGGTCTTCCTGTCCTCTACCATCTTCTGGAGTCCATTTAAGTTCACCCCTACTACTTCAGTGACTCCATCCAGCCACCTCATCCTCTGTCGTCCCCTTCTTCTATTGCCCTCAATCTTTCCCAGCATTAGGCCCTTCTCCAGGGAGTGCTTTCTACAATAAAATAAAAACCAAACAAAGAAAAACTTGGGGCAAACATTTTGCCCTACGCTAGCTCAGATACTAAGTGTCTCATACACAAGGAAGAGTTAAAGAATCAGCAAAATTTTTTAGCCATGATGGATTTGCCATTTTCTCCTTCTGCTGAACAATAGGAGGTTTAATCTTTCTGAAGATTTTATTCCCATTTCAGCAGCGATGAATTTCCAGCCTGGTTCAAAAACAGATTTTTGAAGTTCAGAAAGGTGTAATTGAACCACATGCTCTCCTATATCCTGGGGTCATAAAAGCTAGAGAGATGGTCATCAACATCTCAGTATCATCTATGTTTTTTTCTCAATTAAGAAGGGGCAACCGGTCTTGACTTCCAAAAGTTTTCCAATCAGAATTATTATTTTTTATCCAGCAGACATGTAGCACAATCCATGCAGAAGCAATCTGCTAGGGCAGATCCCTCGAATCTATCTCCTCCGATATGATGCTTTCAAGATATTTTCCCAGTTTGCTTGATAGGCAACAATTAACCTCTCGTCCCCCAAGGTCACTCATACATTCCATTGCAGTTTCTGATAAACCAGCCATAGCTGATTAATTAAATGTTCGAACCACTGAGATCGTTGAATAGCAGTAATGCTTCAAGGGGATAAGGTGTCTTACTTTCTTCTGGTCCCTCCAAAAACTGGGAACCACCAACCGGTTGTCCCAAAGGTGCTTTTCCAGGAAGTGAGTGGACTTTCTTGTTTTTCTTTGAAGATGTTTCGCTTCTCATCCAAGAAGCTTCTTCAGCTTTGACTAGATGGTGGGGAAGGGAAGGATTTATATCCCTTGCTGGTCATTTGCCTTCTTTTAGAGAGTCATTGGGGCCACTTGGAGGTTTAGCTGTGTCCTCAAAGTCACCTGAGTAGTGCAAATGGGTGTGGAGCCTTCCGGAACTGCTGGAAGCATTGTGTTGTAGACTGGAGATCGATGGTGTCATATCCCTTCCCCTCTGTTGAGAGAGGGCTGTTCAGTTTTGACGTAGATGGCCTCTTTGACCCCTCTTTCAAACCAGCGCTCCTCTCTGTCCAAAATGTGGACTTGAGAAGCAAAACGTCTTCAAAGAAAAACAAGAATGTCCAATTGCCTAGTGAAAAAAAAAACATCTTTGCAACCCTGAGGTTCTTGATCGCAGCGTCCTGCAAAGGATCGAACAGGCAGGACTGTTTTCATTGGTTTAATTATCGGCTGCAAGGCGCTTCTGCTGTTTTTTCCATTAAGGTTCAAGGTGCTTCTGCCTGGGCCTTTCAGAAGGACCAAAGAGATGGCTTGCTTCTTAGCAGGCAACCATGAAGTGGTTGCTTGAATGCAATCAAAGAGATGGGCTGCACTAAAGGTGTGGTCGGGGGCAGCAATTGAAAAGTACGGATAGGCCATGCATGAAACGCCAAGAAGGTTATTGCTTTGCTTCTCTAAATCAGGGCTTTTCAACCAGTGGTACGGGTACCACCTGTGGTACATTGACACCCGGCAGGTGGTATGCGGCCATCCTAGTAAAATGGTAGCAGGGAGGGGAAATGAGCTGAACCGGTGACAGCACCGCAGAAGCCTGAGCGAGAGACGGCTGGAGCTGCAGGGCTGTCAAGGCTCAGCAGAAGCGCCGGGATCAGTGCCGCTTTCCAGCTGATTGGCGCTTCTTCGGGACTGTCAGGGCTCAGCGGAAGTGCCAGGATCAGCACCAGGCTCCAGCTGGAGCTCAGCACTGATCCTGGTGCTTCTGCTGAGCCCAGAAGAAGCGCCAATCAGCTGGAATGTTGGAGCATCTCCAGGGTCTTGTGATTTATATTCAGATGCGTGGCAACTGATTCATATTTATGATGGTCACAGTGTCCCAGGGTCATGTGAAGTGACCAAAACCTGCTGCAACCACCCAGCAGATGGGGGGAATAAAAACCAAACACCCCCCACCCCACCCCCGCTGCCAATCCTCAACAGAAATGCTCACAACAATGAAAACCTCAGACAGGAGGAAGAGCGCTGCCGGGCGGGCAGGCAGGTGTCTTGCTCAGCTGTGGCTTGGGGGGCACTTTTTTCAGTGCCATTGTAACTTCAAACAGTCACTAAATGAACTGTTGTAAGTCGAGGACTACCTGTACTTTATCACTTTTTTCCTTTTTTTTTTTGGTCATCAAGTTTTTGACACCTTGCTAGGTGACTGGTAGTACTCGGATGTTGTCATATCCTAAAAGTGGTACAATGGGTGAAAAGGTTGAAAAACCCTGCTTTAAATGTTAGCTGCTGCCATTGTGAAAGGAAATTGTGATATGGAAAAGAGGGGGGGGGGAACAGTGAACATCTGAGATTTTTTGTTCTCTAAAGAAAGTTTAAAATGCCCTCATGCACAGGAAGTAAAAAAAGAAACCGTAGGGCTTTGTTTGTAAAGCAGGGAATTTTAGAGCAGGGGAAATAAATCACTTCCATTTGGGCTTCCCTAAATATGATACAACAAATATGCACGATGGAGCCATGATCTGAATCGACAGCAGCATTGAAAGAAAAACCAGGTCCAGTTCCAAGCGGGAGTAAGACACTGGAAATAAAATGGAGGCTAAGATGCTGGAAATAAAATGGAGGCTGCTTAGGAAAGAAGGTTTCTGTTCATTGATGAGCAGAACCAGCAACAGCATGCAGTTCTGAAGTAACCATATTAACCATATTAAAGGCCCATCATTAACTGCTACCTGTCTGATTGGATTTTATCAACACCAAAGCATTTTTTTTACACTCAATATGTGATTAAACAGATCCTATTTACTGGTGCACTAAAACATAATGGAGATCAGAAGTTTTAAGAGGCTTCCTAAATCACAGGAGCAGTTTACTAGGGCAGAAGGTGAAAAGAGCCTTTTATAATACCTGGAAAAAAAATGAATAAGAACATTAGAAAGGAAACATAGTTCTTACAATGACGACAGATAGTTCTTACAATGCAGTGTCGGGATGAAAGTTTTGGGCATAAAACTGGCAATATAATCCCATCCTGGGGACTTTAAATTTCTAGGATGGGATTATATTAAATCGTGCTTTCAACTCAACCAATAGTTGCCATTGTTACTGTAGACATGGTGTGTTATGTATACTGCCTTGAGTTCCTAGAAGGAAGGTAGATATACAACTAAGTATTTATTTTATATAATAGGCCGCCTTTATTAGTTTTATAATAGATGGCAAGCACATTGCATCCTCCTGTTTTCCTCACAACAACAACCTTGCGAGGTGAGTTGAACCGAGAGAAAGTGACTCATCCAGCTGGCGTTCATGCCTGAGGTAGGACTAGAACTCACAGTCTCCTGGTGATTGGTCCAAAGTCACTCAGCTGACTTTCATGTCTGAGGCGGGACTATGTAGGGATTGAGGTCATGTCAAGTTCATGCGCAGCAAACTGCCTCGGTTCAAATGCATGATCTCACCCCGTTCATATCGCCATGGTGATGTGGGGAAATACCCCAGGCTGGTACATGATTTCACCTGGTTCACATGATCTCACCTCGTTCACACCAACAGGATGTAGCAGAAAACTGCCCCTGGTTGGTGCCCCTGGCTGAGATATTCTTAAGGATTGACAAGGAGAATCTACCAATAAAAATGCTGTTGCTATGCTGTTGTTATGTTACTTTATGCTGCTTGGAAAACTGTATAAGAGAATAAACACTGCGAAGGCAGTAAGATCATTTCTGCACCCTGCAATGACTGGTCTCTGATTCCGTCAGGACTAGAAATCACAGTCTCCTGATGACTGGCCTAAAGTCACCCAGCTGGCTTTCATGCCTGGGGTGGGACTAGAACTCACAGTCTCCTGGTGATTGGTCCAAAGTCACTCAGTTGACTTTCATGTCTGAGGCGGGACTAGAAATCACCGTCTCCTGATGATTGGCCTAAAGTCACCCAACTGGCTTTCATGCCTGAGGTAGGACTAGAACTCACAGTCTCCTGATGATTGGCTCAAAGTCACCCAATTGGCTTTCATGTCTAAGGCAGGACTAGAATTCCCAGTCTCCTGGCTTCTAGCTTGGTGCCTTAACCACTCGACCAAACTGGCTCTATACCATTAAAAATCAGCACACTTTTCACTTATTAGCAATGGCTTAAATTTGGGCAGGGTTGGGTATATTCCCCTAGATCCAGACTAAATCATTATTCAAGTGTTAAACAGAATTCAATGCAGCATTGATCAGTTCTGTTAAATTTTGTCAGTTCTACAGATTCATATTTGTGATGTTAATGCAACTTTTGGTTAAGAGGCACCAGCTTCTATTTTTTGTTTCTTTCTTTCCCAGATGTATGATTTTTGTATGCAGCCTTCCCATCCCCCCCAAAAAAGACCCACATTTTTGAAAACAATTTATCACCCAAGAAATATTTTGAGAAGATGTCCACAGACTCAAAAATCACACGTTTTCTCCTGCTGTGATGAATTTCTTTTCGGCAAGTCACTTCATTTTGCTTGAAAAGAAATCCATTATGGATTTAGTTTGCCTTCTTTTGCACAGTCCTGGCTGTCTGGTCGGTGTATCTAAGATATTTCTAAAGTTAAGGTCATTCGATACTCATTATCTCTGTTTCTGTGGTTATTAAGTGTGAAGTCGTCTAACATTTGCAACAGATTAGAAAAAGAGGGCCAACTTTCCTACAAAATTTCAAGATCACAAGCACAGTCCAAAACAGGAAAATGGAGTAGGGCATAAGGAAATAAGCTGCTTTTTCACGAGGCAACTAGACTTTCTTGTTTTTCTTTGAAGAGTTTCGCTTCTCATCCAAGAAGCTTCTTCAGCTCTGATTGGATGGTGGGGAATGGAAGAATTTATATTCCTTGCAGACAGCTGGTCATTTGCCTTCTTTTAGAGCAGGGCTTTTCAACCAGTGGTACGGGTACCACCTGTGGTACATTGGCACCTGGCAGGTGGTACGCAACCATCCTAGAAAAGTGGTAGTGGGGGAGGGGAATGAGCTGAACCGGTGGCAGCACCGCACAAGCCTGAGCGAGAGACGGCTGGAGCTGCAGGGCTGTCAGGGTTCAGCGGAAGCACCAGGATCAGTGCCAGGCTCCAGCTGGAGCTTGGCGCTGATCCTGGTGCTTCTGCTGAGCCCTGAAGAAGCACCAGTCAGCTGGAAAGCAGCGCTGATCCTGACGCTTCTGCTGAGCCCAGAAGAAGTGCCGATCAGCTGGAATGTTGCAGCATCTCCAGGGTCTTGTGATTTACATTCAGATGCTTGGCAACTGATTTATATTTATGACGGTCACAGTGTCCCAGGGTCATGTGAAGTGACCAAAACCTGCTGCAACCATCCAGCAGACGGGGGGAATAAAAACCAAACACCCCCCACCCCACCCCCGCTGCCAATCCTCAACAGAAATGCTCACAACAATGAAAACCTCGGACAGGAGGAAGAGCTCCGCCGGGCGCTGTCTTGCTCGGCTGTGGCTTGGGGGGCATTTTTTTCAGTGCCATTGTAACTTAGAACAGTCACTAAGCAAACTGTTGTAAGTCGAGGACTACCTGTACTTTATCACTTTTTTCCTTTTTTGGGGGGGGGGTCATCAAGTTTTTGACACCTTGCTAGGCGACTGGTGGTACTCGGATGTTGCCATATCCTAAAAGTGGTACAATGGGTGAAAAGGTTGAAAAGCCCTGTTTTAGAGAGTCGTTGAGGCCACTTGGAGGTTTATTCTGTGTCCTCAGGGTCACCTGAGTGGTGCAAATGGGTGTGGAACTGCTGAAAGGACTGTGTGGTAGACTGGAGATAGGTGATGTCTATTGCACTACTCAGGTGACCCTGACAACACAGATAAACCTCCAGGTGGTCTTATCAACTCTCCTATTCTTAAATGGATCTCTGTCTTTGACTGGCTTTTTTTCCTAAGTGGAGGTTGAAATATTTAATCTGAATAAGGAGAGATCGGGGTTGGGACTTGGGTTAGGGTTAGGATTAGGGTTGGGATTGGGGTTAAGGTTTTTTCAAAATAACATCTTCAATATTTAGCAAACAGCATAATATCTGGGTTTACGTGTTTAAAAAAAACAATGGTAATAGTTCATTATCATAAACAATATGTTAATTAATTGCTCGATGGTCTTCTTCTTGCTAATATATATTCAAAGTTACATATCACATTCCTTTCTCTTCAACTCGTTTTTCTAGCCATTGATAAAAAATATCCCATGTTCTAAAATACGCCAAGTCATCTTTCTCTTTTATCTTTAAAGACAATCTATCCATTTCTGCACACTCTAAAATTTTCTTAATTAATTCTTCTTCAATTGGTAAATTTTCATTTTTCCAATGTTGGGCAAATACAATTCTTGCTGCCGTTAGTACATGTAGGATTAAATATATACATACTTTCTCATAATTTGCTCTTATTATTCCTAAGAAAATGCTTTTCCATTTTCTCATGCCAGACTGAACATCAGCAACAAAGCATCTTAGGTCATCCTGAAGAGACACAATACAAAGCCAGATAAGTAAATAATGGGGGACCTTAAACTGCTTTAAAAGCGACCACAAAATAATAATAATAATAATAATAATAATAATAATAATAATAATAATAATAATAATAATAATAATAATAATAATAATAATAATAATAATAATAATAATAATAATAATAATAATAATAATAATTATTATTATTATTATTATTATTATTATTATTATTATTATTATTATTATTATTGCTGGATCTTAAAGAGAACACTAGCTAATTTTAATCAGACAAATAGGAGATACGAATGGACTTTTCCTGATACATTTTTGAGAAATATGTTATGCTGTCAATGCAGAATATTGATTTTAGCCAAGCATTTTTTAAGAGCACTGCATGAGAATGGATGAAGAGCTGGCTTGTGCATTACACTCATGTGCTCATCCAACTGAAGAGAGGTACAGAGTGGAACACTTAAAATTCAATCTAGACTCTCTACTCCAGCATGGGAATTACTAATTTAGATAAAAGGTAGATAAGATAATATAAGCTTTATTGTCATTTTTTACTATGAGCACACTGGCCCACATTAAAAAAGAAATTCTGTTGCCTGCTCTTAAAAGAATTCCAAGCCACACTTGGAATACTGCATCCAGTTTTGGTCACCACGATGTAAAAAAGATGTTGAGACATTAGAAAGAATACAGAGAAGAGCAACAAAGATGATTAAGGGACTGGAGGCTAAAGCATATAAGGAACAGTTGCTGGAATTGGGTATGTCTAGTCTAATGAAGAGAAGGACGAGGGTGACGTGATAGCAGTCTTCCAGTATTTGAGGGGCTGCCACAAAGAAGATGGAGTCAAGCTATTCTCCAAAGCACCTGAAGGCAGGACAAGAAGCAACGGATGGAAACTGATCAAGGAGAGAAGCAACCTAGAATTAAGGAAAAATACCTGCCTCCAGGAGTTGTGGATGCTCCAACACTGGAAGTTTTTAAGAAGAGATTAGACAACCTATGGCATGAGTGCCAGAGGTGGCACTCGGAGCCCTCTCTGTGGGCACGCGTGCGTCGCCCCAGCCCCACCTCCCCCTAAAGCCCCCTCCTCACCAGCAGCCCCCCTGGAGGAGAGTCGTCCCCAGGCTCAGCCTGCGTGGAGTAGCGCAGCCAAGAACATGGCAGCCGGGCAGCAGGGACAAGACTCCGCCCTCATGCCCCTTCGCGTGCAGATGCTGCTGCGGGGCACGGGCAGAAGCCGTGGCTGCCATGGTGCTGCAGGGCCGCCTGGGTTATCTGCTGTGGCAGGCAGTGGAGGCGGTGGGTGGCCCTGCAGGCAGGTGGGGTGGGGGCAGAGCGGGGGACGGGAAGGGGGCGGGGTGGTTTTGGGGCACTCGGTCTCTCAAAGGTTCGCCATCACTGGTATAGGGTTTCTTGCACGAGCAGGGGGTTGGAGCTTTCGCCGGTCCTCTGCCGGCGTCATCAGAGTAAGCATTGGAAGGTGGAGAGTCTGCTTAAGCTAAGGCAGTAGATATTTGTGTTTATGAACAGTTGTTTTTTATTGTTTTTGCCTCTGTTGCTTTTAACAATAAACAGCTGATTTTATCTATCCCAGAGTTTGAGAATTTTCATATTTTTAATGTAAACATGCCTGGGATTCATATTTTTAAAATTATATATATGTGTGTGTGTGTGTGTGTGTGTGTGTGTGTGTGTGTGTACAAAAAACTAAAACACAGATCACCAAGACTGAAGAATTTATTTAAAAACTTAGCTTTCGTCAGTGTCTGCTGACATCGTCAGAGTTCTAGTTAGGATTGAGAATCACGTTCTTATAGTCTCTGTAATGCCAAGCGTTTGGCTAACAAGCGTGTTACCAGTCTATGCATGGATGCCACTTCCGGAATTCCGTTCTAGGCCTCGGAGGCCCAGGCCTGCATCCAATAAGAGAACCAGTTGTTCAGGTATTTGAATCCCAACACTGAGTTCAGTGGTGAGAAAAGTAAGGTCTTGAATTCTAGTTCCACCTTAGGCAGGAAAAACCGAATGCATAGGTACAGAATAGGATCAACGGTAGTAACCATGAGAGGGATCTAGGTTTCCTAGTAGACCACCACTTAAGTATGAATCAGAATACAAATGTGGGGTTCTGGGTGGTCTCTCGTCCAAATTGTAAAATTGGGGTGCATTATTATTTTCATCAATGTCTCATCTGATATTGCTTGTTTAAAATTATGCGTCACCCAGAATTACTTTGCAGTTAGGCAGTATCTAAATTTAATGACATAAATGATTATCAACCTCTGGATTTCTTTGCGATAATCACAGGATGGATGCAGTCAGGCTAGAGGAGATAAAAGTGTACGGACTGGATAATTAGTGTGGTTGCAACAGATATTTTATTCTGCCCTTTAGAAGACTCAGTGTGAATTCCCTCATTATCAAACATATCTTTTAAATCTGAGATACATATATAATCCTGAAATAATTCA
>NW_015391753.1:18913-22877 GCF_001527695.2 Protobothrops mucrosquamatus | reverse complement strand
AATAATCACATCATCAAATCCTTCTCCATGACCTAGAAAACAAAACGTGTATATATGTAGGAGGCACACAATTTTCTTTTCCTATGTCAATCTGCAATCTTGTTTCTTTAAAAAAAAGCATAAAAATATAAGAAGCCAATCAATACTACGCATGCATAAATATATTTAGAAGCATTTTGAAATAAATATGCATTTTTTTAAAAAAAGTATTGCAGCTACATTGCCACATGGAGAAAACAAGGAGAATTTTGTTGCAAAGGGCAGGTGAGTCAACAAGGTGCAGCATTAGCTTCCTTTTGGTCAAGAGTGGAGAAAAAGACATTTTAAAGCACCCTAAATTAGATGCTTTCTCCAGCCTTTCAAATCTAGGCTGAATTCCAAAGAGCACTTGGGACCCCATAGTCAGTCCTTCCTTCCTTCCTTCCTTCCTTCCTTCCTTCCTTCCTTCCTTCCTTCCTTCCTTCCTTCCTTCCTCCCTCCCTCCCTCCCTCCCTCCTCTCCATAAATTCCACTTCCTTCTAGCACTGATGATGTTACCTAGCTGGGTAATGAAACGTCTGCAAGAAAATAACCAAGCTCAGAAAACACCCGGGACCCCTTATTTATCCAATTGATATGGACCCTCCACATTAACAAGTGACTCTGGGCAGAAAACAGAGTGAAATAAAAACAATGACACGACAAAAGTTAAAATACAAAGGAGCTGAGAACATCAATCCGCCAAACCAGTAAGGCAACCAAGAAGCAGATCTTGGCACCCTCTCCAATCCTTTTCCCCTCACCTGCATAGCGAATGCTCTTGCCAAACATGGCGGTCCACAGGTAAGGGATGGTGCTGATTTCTGTCCCATAGGCCAGCATGTTCAGTGCTGCTATGCGCCCTGGGAATGTAACAGAAAAGTCAACCAAGCCTATGCATGAGAGTCTTTGGAGCACATCAAAACTATGTTTGTTCGTTATTTGAATAGGTATATGCCAGTATTCTCAACCTTGGCAACTTTAAGATGGGTGGACTTCAATTCCCAGAATTTCCCAGCCAGCTTCTGGGAGTTGAAGTCCACCCATCTTAAAGTTGCCAAGGTTGAAAAACACTGATGTAAAACCCTTTGAGGTTGGCTAGGTCAACAAACAGACAATGTGATCATTGGCTCTTGCAAACTGCATTCAACAAATCCATCTTCGGAGACGAGAACGGTGCAGGGACTCTTGCAGTGCTTTTTATTGTCGTGGGGTAGAGAAACAGCACTTGGGGGGGGGGCTGTCCAACTATCTCCCTGTCCCATACACAAAACCGTAGCCATCTGGCGTGTCTTTCTCCTGCTTTCCTGTTCCTCAAGACTAAGTCATCTTTTCGGAAAGTCCTCCCTTGAAGAGTTCACTCCTGCCTTCTTTATCGCTTAGACGACCAGCTCTAGACTTCTTCACAAATGCAAAGTCCTAGACTAAGGTAGGGAAAATCTAAAGGTGTGCACCTAATATGGGAGGAGCTTTAGAGGACAGCAGGACATGGGGAAAGGTCTCTGGGTATCCTCTAGTCCAGTGGATCCCGAATTTGAACCTGAGCCAGCAGCGTCCTGCAGCTGCAAACAAGACGAGTGCAATAATAATAATAATAATAATAATAATAATAATAATAATAATAATAATAATAATAATAATAATAATAATAATAATAGTTGGAAGGGACCTTGAAGGTCATCTGGTCCAACCCCCTGCTCAGGCAGGAAACCCTAAACCATTTCAGACAAATGACTGTCCAGTCTCTTCTTAAAAACTTCCAGTGTTGGAACATTCACCGCTTCTGGAGGCAGGTTGTTCCACTGGTTAATTGTTCTAACTGTCAGGAAGTTTCTCCTTAGTTCCAGGTTGCTTCTCTCCTTGGTTATTTTCCATCCGTTGCTTCTTGTCCTGCCTTCAGGCGCTTTGGAGAATAGCTTGACTCCCTCTTCTTTGGGGCAGCCCCTGAGATATTGGAATACTGCTATCATGTCCCCCCTCGTCCTTTTCTTCATTAAACTAGACATTCCCAATTCCAGCAGCTGTTCCTTCTATGTTTTAGCCTCCAGTCCCCTAATCATCTTTGTTGCTCTTCTCTGTACTGTTTCTAGAGTCTCAACATCTTTTTTACATCGTGGTGACCAAAACTGGATGCAGTATTCCAAGTGTGGCCTTACCAAGGCCTTGTAAAGTGGTATTAACCCTTCACGTGATCTTGATTCTATCCCTCTGTTAATGCAGCCCAGCACTGTGTTGGCCTTGGATGTGCTCTCCATGTGCCACTAAAGCATCTGCCCTGAGCTAGGAGGAGTGAACAGGCTTGAAAACTAGAGCAGAAGGGAGGTTTATTTATAGGGAAGATAAGATTGGGATAGAATAGAATAGAATAGAATAGAATAGAATAGAATAGAATAGAATAGAATAGAATAGAATAGAATAGAGGTGGAAAGGACCTTTGAGGTCTTCTAGTCCAGCCCCCTGCTCAAGCAGGAGACCCTATACCATTTCAGACAAGGGGCTGTTCAGTCTTTTCTTAAAAACCTCCAGTGATGGAGCACCCACATCTTTTGGAGGGAAGCTGTTCCACTGATCAATTGTCCTCCCTGTTAGGAAGTTTCTCCTTAACTCCAGGTTGCTTCTCTCCTTGATTAGTTTCCATTCTTTGTTTCTTATCCTGCCCTCTGTGCTTTGGAAAATAAATTGACCCCTTCCTCCTTGTGGCTGCCTCTCAAATACTGGAGTACTGCTATTATGTCCCCCCTTCATCATCCTTCTTTTCTCTAGACTGGCCATTCCCAAATCCTGCAACCGTTCTTCGTATGTTTTAGTCTCCAGGCCTTTAATCATCTTAGCTGCTCTTTTTTGCATTTTTCCCAAAGTCGCAAGATCTTTTTTGTAATGTGGTGACCAAAACTGGATGTAATATTCCAGATGTGGCCTTACTAAGGCTTTATAAAGCGGTGTTAATACTTGACGTGATCTTGATTCTATGCCTTTATTTATACAACCAAGGATTGTATTAGCTTTTTTTGGCTGCCGCCGCACACAACTGGCTCATAGTCAAGGGATCGTCCACTAGGACTCCAAGGTCCCTCTCACAGTTGCTGTTTTTGAGGCAGGTTTCACCCAATCTATACTTGTACCTTTGGTTTTTCTACTTGTGTAAAATCTTGCTTTTCTCCATATTAAATTTCATTTTGTTGGATAGGGCAGAACTGACCACTAGAAGGAGAATCAGAGAGGCTGTTCTAGGCCTGGGAAGGGACGGAAGAAGAGGCCCTGCAAGAGCAGAGAGATGACCAAGATGGAGGGGACACAGAATCCCCCCTCTCTCTCTACCCCACTGCTCCTTGTGGTCAGAAGGGAGGAAGAACCAGCATCATCGGATCTGGGCCTCTGCTTCGCCTGATATCTTGACCTCATGAAAAACCAGACAGGCTGCAGCTCCCTGCACCATTTGCTAAGGACTTCCCAGGACTTCCAAGGGGGGACTGGAGGCTTTTCTTCCAAGACAGAAGGCCACAGCAATACCCACCGTGCATGTGGGCCATCTGCCAGTGTGGAACGTTGGTCTTCTTGTGGTTTCTCAGTGCCAAGGGAAAAGTGACTGCGTCGCCCGCAGCAAAAACTCCTGGAACGTTGGTCTGCATCATCTGGAAGGGAGAGGAGAACTCTGTTTGGGGGAGACGCCTTGCAAGGGGGGGGCATGGAATGGTCCATTGCAGGAGGAAAGGGGGATGAGATAGGAGGAAAGAGGGAGAGAGGGAAGGAGGAAGAATAGAATAGAATAGAATAGAATAGAATAGAATATAGGAATGAAGAATGGAATGGAATGGAATGGAATAGAATAGAATAGAATAGAATAGAATAGAATAGAATAGAATAGAATAGAATAAGGGTAGAATAAGGGTAGAAGAATAGAATAGAATAGAATAGAATAGAATAGAATAGAATAGAATAGAATAGA
>NW_015391753.1:12036-18631 GCF_001527695.2 Protobothrops mucrosquamatus | reverse complement strand
AAAATAAAATAAAATAATAAAATAAAATAAAATAAAATAAAATAAAATAAAATAAAATAAAATAAAATAAAATAAAATAAAATAAAATAAAACATCCAGTGTTTGACCAGCAACCCTCCCTCTTCGGCCTGGTTGGCTGCTTCTACCTTGTTCACCACGATGTAACCTTTGGAGTCCAGATGAACGCCGCTCTGCTTCAAAAAGCCGGTGGCTGGCGTGGCTCCTGCACCAAAGATAAGAGGGGCATTAACAGTGGGAGGGACTCTTGGCTCCCAGCCCCATTTATCTGAACCACAGAAAAGACCATTACCAAGTGCTAATTACCCTTGACAACACCATCTGCTTTATAAATCATACAAGGATAGACCATCCATATAAACTGGAAATAATACAATTTTAAGTCCCAATTACTAATTGGTGCTTTGTTGTAAGATTTTTTTCCCCTCTTCCCTCCTCCTCCTATTTCCCTTCCAAGTTACAATTTTTAGCTCGTAACTATCTTTAGGTGGTGGTTGTTCTTTGGTGGCCTGTAGAACATTCTGGCTTTTTGGTGTGGAAGCGAATTAAAATGCTTTAAATGAATAAAGTAAAGCATCCTTGAGCGTCTCCCGGCCCTTATCCCGATGCTGCCTTGCTGCCAAAGTCCTCCACTCTTTGGGCTCCCCGTCAGGCCATCACTTCCTTCTCATACTCTCTCATGGCTTCAGTGGACCCCGGTTTCCGTCACATCAAATAATTATATTGTGCAAGGATGTCTCTGTCATAGATAAAACTTTACTTTCTCACTTTTTCTCTTTTCCACAAACACAAGTGTTTTTCAGACAACAGGTGGGTATTTCATGTAGACTTCTTGGCATCAAGATGGTGGTTTGCCTCTCTTCATCTCTGGTCTCTTTGTCTCATTTATTGCCTCAGTTTTTGTGAACCAGCCGGTGCCAGATATAATCTCTCTTCTTGCTCTGCTCACTGAGTCCTGTGACTTACTTCAGGGACAATTTTCTGGGCAACCATACAGAAGTATTTTGCCATAGTTTTCCTTCCAGCTCAGTCACAGTCCTAGAATCTCCAGATGGTCCCCCATCCAAAAATCTTGTTGTTGTTAATTACGAAGTCGTGTCCGACCCATCGCAACCCCATGGACAATGTTCCTCCAGGCCTTCCTGTCCTCTACCATCTTCTGGAGACCATTTAAGCTCACGCCTACTGCTTCAGTGACTCCATCCAGCCACCTCCTTCTCTGTCGTCCCCTTCTTCTCTTGCCCTCCATCTTTCCCAGCATTAGGCTCTTCTCCAGTCAGTCCTTCCTTCTCATTAGGTGGCCAAAGTATTTGAGTCTCAACTTCAGGATCTGGCCTTCTAAAGAGCAGTCGGGGTTGATCTCCTCTAGGACTGACCGGTTTGATCGCCTTTCAGTCCAAGGGACTTGCAGTAGTCTTCTCCAGCACCATAGTTCAAAGGCCTCCATTCTTTGGCGCTCCGCGTTTCTTATGGTCCAACTTTCACAGCCATACATTGCAACTGGGAAAACCATGGCCTTGACTATACGCACTTTTGTTGGCAGGGTGATGTCTCTGCTTTTGAGTATGCTGTCTAGATTTGCCATAGCTTTCCTCCCCAGGAGCAAGCATCTTTTAATTTCATGGCTGCAGTCCCCATCTGTGGTAATCTTGGAGCCCAGGAAGATAAAATCTGTCACTACTTCCATTTCTTCCCCATCTATTTGCCAAGAATTGAGAGGGCCGGATGCCACGATCTTGGTTTTCTTAATGTTGAGTTTCAAGCCCACTTTTGCACTCTCCTTCTTCACCCGCATCAAGAGCCTCTTCACTTTCTGCCATTAGAGTGGTATCATCTGCATATCTTAGGTTGTTGATATTTCTCCCGGCAATCTCAATTCCAACTTTTGATTCCAACTTTTTGTCAAACGCAGCAACTGTCAGCTATGTGCTGCCCCCTGGTGGACAGACAGAGCTGTATGATTAAAATAGGGGCTGTCGTTGTGGGGAGGGTCAAGGAAGGCTCTCCAAAACACAGGAGCAGTCAGGGACATCCCCAGGAGGTTATCCAAGAGGTCAAGTACAACTGACCAAAGCATGTGACACATGGAGAGAGCGAACTTTGATTGTGCAGTCCTGGTGCCATCTTGACCTTGGTTGCCCCCAGACCTGGGGTAGGCAACCTTAGCCCTTTTATGACTCGTGGACTTCAACTCCCAGAATTCCTGAGCCATCCATGCTGAGGGGACAGGGAGAGGTTTCCAAGCTGAGCCATGCTGGCTCAGGAATTCTGGGAGTTGAAGTCCACGAGTCATAAAAGGACCAAGTTTGAAGAACCCTGATTTAAATATTTAAATGTTTTTTCCTCACAGTCACGTGATCAAAATTCAGGCATTTTGGGCAGGGGTAGGCCACCTTGGCTTCTTTATGACTCGTGGACTTCAACTCCCAGGATTCCTGAGCCAGCCATGCTGAGGGGAAAGGGAGAGGTTTCCAAGCTGAGCCATCCTGGCTCAGGAATTCTGGGAGCTGAAGTCCACGAGTCATAAAATAGCCTGGGTTGCCTACCCCTGCCCCAGGCCAGGCCCCCAAAGCTCTCCAGCAACTTACCTACGCCGATCACACAGACATCTGACCGAAGAACCTTGCCGCTCTTCAGCACCACCTCTTTTAGCTTTGGGGAAAGATAAAATGCAGCCAATTAAAAAAACAACAACGCCAAATTGATTTGTTTGAGACACCCCCGAAGCCAGAAAAACAAGGCACTGCTGGGTGGGAGAGACGTCCCACCCCTCCTTGGGTGGATGGATGTGGCTGGGCTGTTTCCAACAGAAAGATCCTGTTTGAAAGATCCTGGCCACCTTCCAAGCTCCGGGCAATTGAAAACAGAATAAGGCAAGACGGTCCGTCAGCCTCCCCTCCCCTTCCTTTCCCTCCCCTTCCCTCCTCCATGCCTGCCCGGGTCCAAGGAAGTCACCGGTTGCCTCCACCACAATGGCCTTCCTCACTCTGTGCAGGGGCAGAATCCTAAGCTCTCAAAATGAGTCCAGCGGAGGGTATTGGGGGATATTGGCTGCAGGGGCTGTGGCTGATGGGGGGGGCAGTCAAGTCATGTCCACATGGGAGGGGGGCAAGGTTGGGGAAGTGCTAGAAGACCGTTGGCAAAGATGGGAAGGGCCCAATTCTCTTCTTGACATTCATATTTTCCCCAAAGAAACAGGAGGTGGCAGAGATGATGAACCGGGCATCCTGTCTACAGAGCTGGCCTCCCCAGGAGAAATGCAAGTTTCCCGCCTTTTTCACTTGGCTACTTGTTCCAAAGCTTGCAAAGAGACTGGCCTCCCCCCCTTGGCTTGCCTCTTCCAACCAGAGGCTCAATGGAGGGTCTTGAGGGGCCCCAAAGCCTTGCTAAACTCCATTCAATTCAATCAGGACAGAACTGGGACCTTGGAGGTCTTCTAGTCCAACCCCCTGCTCAAGCAGGAGACCCTACACCAGGGGTAGGCAACCTTGGCTCTTTTATGACTCATAGACTTCAACTCCCAGAATTCCTGAGCCAGCATAGCTGCCTCAGGAATTCTGGGAGTTGAAGTCCATGAGTCATAAAAGAGCCAAGGTTACTTACCCCTGCCCTACACCATTTCAGACAGGTGACTATCCAGTCTCTTCTTAAAAGCCTCCAGTGATGCCCACAATTTCTGGAAGCAAGCTGTTCCACTGGTTAATTGTCCTCAGTGTTAGGAAGTTTCTCCTTAATCTCTCCTTGATTAGTTTCCATCCATTCCATCCATCCGGCTCTACCTTGCCCTCCTGTTCCCGCAGTTCCGACACTTCAGTCTGCATGTAGAACTTCACTCGGTTGTTTTCAAACATCTGTCCGAGGGGAGAGGAGGGGGAGAGAAGGTTGAAAAACATTCCCAAATGGCCCCTCAAAATAAGGCTCGCCCCTCCCCAAAGGCCCCCTCCGGGCAGCTGCCTTGCCTTCATGAGGGCTCGCCCAACCTTTTCCCCAAAGGACCTCTTGAAAGGGACTTCTTCCAGCTCCACCACCGAGACCGAGTGAGCCTTCTCCGAAAGGTAGGCGGCCACCTCCATCCCTGCAAAACGGCAGACGGAGCAGGAGGGTTAGGAAGGCTCCGTCAGAAAGACCCACAACGAGTGGGGATCCTGCAGCTTGGTGCAGCGCAAAGGCAGAAGACCCGTGTGCCAGTCAGAATATTAAGGTGACCAACTTTTTTACAACGAGAAGGAGGACACAAATAAATTGAAGAAAAAAAGTGAGACTAATGCGTGTGTGTGTGTGCGCGCCATGTCGTGTTTCGGTAAGAAGTAAACAAAGCTACTTGCATGCGGCGCACTCTTGCGCGCGGCGCAACTCTCTCAAAACAATTCTCCTGTGCGGAGCGCATGCGTCTCATAATCGCGTCTCGCCGCACTGTACCAAGCCTTGACGAATCGTCATGTCAAATACAAATACGTCACATCACACGCAAGGGATCAGATCGGCATCGATCGAATACGGAGATTTATAGATTTGTCTTCAAATATCGAAAAGGATGACATGTAGGAGGACACTTTTCGAGAGAGGACAAAACTTACAAAAGAAGGATTGTCCTCCCTAAAGGAGGACGATTGGTCACCTTAAGAGTATATAACTGTCTTAGGAATTAAGAACAGCCCCGTTAAGGGATAGCCTTCTGGGTAATGTAGTTTATGTTACCTGGCCATATCTGTGTTTGGACTGGCCACTGGGAGGGACTTCTCTTTAATTACCAGACTTCCTGGCTACGTGCCAGTCAGCGAGGTCTCTATGAAGTCCAGCCACGACATCTGTTTGCTTCATTAGTATGGAACAGTGATGGTGAACCTTTTAGAGACCGAGTGCCCAAACTGCAACCCAAAACCCACTTATGCATCATCGAGTGCCGAGTGGGTGTGGCCCATTGGGTGGGTGTGGCCCATTGGGTGGGCGTGGCCCATTGGGTGGGCATGGCTGCGGTGGTAACGGCAGACTGGGTGGGACTAAAAAGTTCAATCAATCAATTCCAACTTTGCAAGATCTTTTTTTTTCCCACGAGAAGTTGAAATTGACTGATTGAACCTTTTTTTTTGCACACAGCGGCGGAGGACTAAAGCGAAAAGGTTTTATAAAACCCAGCTGAGGGTCTAGGACTGGGGCGACGGCGCCCGTGCCCACAGAGAGGGCTCTGAGTGCCGCCTCTGGCACCCGTGCCATAGGTTTGCCACCACTGGTATAGAAGAAGCTATCTTTTTTTTACCTACGTGATGGGTCCAGATTATGACATGTATTTCAGAAGAATCTCTACAGTAACTGTAAGTTAATGTCTTGAGGATGCCCGATGAATTAAAGTAATTTGCATGAAACCCTTCCGTGGGGTTAATCTGCCTGTATCAAGCAATATCTAGCAGCTGCCTCCTTGCTTGATACAAAACAACCCGGCTGCTGAAACAAGTCAAATTGGGCGAAACAAGGAAAAAAAAGAACTGATGGGGAACCCCCCCACACACATCTCCATCTTGGGGCCGGAGTTTAATTTTCAAGAGATATTTGGCCAATGTTCACACATTGTACTAACTAAACCATCAATCACGGTTTGTACAATAAACTACAAGCAGCAGGATTTGCTTTGCATGCTAAGCCGTAGACCCTAGGTAGTAAACCACAACCGTTGGTTCCTACGGCGTACTAAGCTCAGATTAAAGAAACCACATTACAAATCAGCTCAGCTTCCGAGGCCGTCGACACAGCCTTTTGCTCACCAAGGAAAGAAGCTCCCACCACGACGGCGTTTTTGCCAGTGGCCACTTTGACCACCCGGTTGGCATCTTCCACGGTCTGGATGGTGAAGACGTTCTCCACTTCCTTGCCTTTGCAGCTGAGCGTTTTGGGTCTGGAAGGAGAGATTGGAGAGTCAGGGCAAAGATCGAACAAGGGCAAGTGGAACAGCCAGGGAGAAAGTCTCCTTATTCCTGGTCCACGGTTTTCCCAGTTGCAATGTCTGGCTGTGAAAGTTGGACCATAAGAAAGGCTGAGCGACAAAGAATGGAGGCCTTTGAACTCTGGTGCTGGAGAAGACTCCTGCGAGTCCCCTGGACTGCGAGGCGATCCAACCGGTCAGTCCTAGAGGAGATCAACCCCGACTGCTCCTTAGAAGACCAGATCCTGAAGTTGAAACTCAAGTACTTTGGCCACCTAATGAGAAGGAAGGACTCACTGGAGAAGAGCCTGATGCTGGGAAAGATGGAGGGCAAGAGAAGAAGGGGACGACAGAGAATGAGGGGGCTGGATGGAGTCACTGAAGCAGGAGGCGTGGGCTTAAATGGACTCCAGAAGATGGTAGAGGACAGGAAGGCCTGGAGGAATGTTCTCCATGGGGTCGCGATGGGTCGGACATGACTTCGCAATTAAGAACAACAACAACAAAATCCTGGCTACCCCAGTTGAGCAAAAGGGATCCCTTTTTGTGATCTAAGAAAGAGAACTGCAGCTCCTGACTTTTATCATTTTCATCCCTTTTACTATTAGGTATGTTTGCTGCCTTGAGTTACTTATGAAAATAATAAAAGTGGGATAAAGA
>NW_015391753.1:6156-9314 GCF_001527695.2 Protobothrops mucrosquamatus | reverse complement strand
TCTAACTTTATTATAAGGTTCCATTAACAGATTCTGAAAGCAACCTCTTCCCCCTCACCTTTACAGTCCAAGGAGCTAGGCAGGGTCTCTTCCGAGACGTTTCCCGTGCCCTCGTTTCTTTTGGGGGTTCAGCTGCCTCTTATCTGTCTGCTGTCTAGTCTGCAGTTCTTCCTCCTGTCTCCCAAGGTCATTCCCACACCATTGGGAAGACTGCTTGGGGACCACCCGAGAGTCTTCTTCAGTCTTCCCTGGGCCAAAAGAGTTTGCAGAGGGGCAGACCTTGGTCAGTCCAGCCCTGGAGGGAGCACCCTATGGGCGGCTTGGCTGAAGCCAGAACCCAAAAGAGATTTCCTTCAACATGTAAGTAACAAGAAAAAAAAGTCAAGGAAACAGTCGATCCACTAAAGAGAGAAGATGGCAAGGAAGTAACAATAATAGAGAGAAAGTAGAGCTGCTTAATTCATTCTTTGCATCAGTCTTCACACACACAAAAACTGTAGCCCAACCTACCAAAACCTAACTGTAAAAGACAGACTAGAAATAAAAATTAAAATAAGCAAAAAAAAATGGTAAGAGAACACCTATCCGACCTTGACTAATATAAATCACCGGGACCGGACAGATTACATCCCAGAGTTCTGAAGGAGCTGGCAGATGTTATCTCAGAACCATTGCACCATATCTTTCAAAAATCCTGGAGCACTGAAGCAGGGGGCTGGACTAGGAGGCCTCCAAGGTCCCTTCCAGCTCTATTCTGATTCGTTAGAGATTGTGGAGATCAGTCTCTTTTAGGCGAAAGAGCAGAGGTTCCGTATTAACTCTGCCCTTAAATCCAGGATGAACAAGTTACACGGACATCCATGAACTGCACGAAAAGGAATTCTGTTTCATTCAAAGAGGCTCAACTCTCAGGAGTTAGGGATAGGATGGAAAATTGGACCAGCCACCCATTGCCCTGGAGAAAGCCTTGGAGAAATTCCTAGGTGGGCACCAACCTTGCTCAGCTTGGGCCTGTCGTAGGGCAAATGTCGATCGATTGTGCACATCACAATCCTGTCCGAGAAGCCCTCTTGACGCAGCGTCTCTGCACACACCAGCCCAGCAGGACCTGCCAGAGGAAGTGACCGTCGGTGGAAGCACCCCTCTTTTCCCAGCTGAGACTTCCCCATTAGGGAATTCTCTACCCCCCTCCCAGAGTATCTCCTGAGGCTCCCAGGAAGTGGGGACGGTGCCGCTCCAGCCCAGAGGCGTCCATTGGGCTGACTTCCACAATGGGGTGTCCTTGTGGGTTTCCCCACAATTCTCTGAAAATCCAGGCAAAACCAGACTCAGTTTGGACCTCTGAAGGGATGAATGGATGGACATCCCTGCTCCTTGAGCCACTTAGTGGAGTCCCCAGGAGGACCCCCATCCAAGCAGGGCTCGAACCGCCCCCCCCCCAAGATGAGACCTTTTCCCCTTGGTCGCTTCCTGTCTCCACGAGCCAGTACCTGCCCCAATGATGAGCACGTTGGTGCTGCTGATGCTGTAGTTGCTGAGGGAGATGCATTTCGCCATCACCTTCGTCCGCTTCTGGGCTTGAAGAGCCTGGGGTGCGAGAAGGGGCGGGGTCAACTCAGTCCCAGACGGAAGCAGGCAACACCCCAATCCCTACGCCTACGGCCAGTTCTCCTCAACCGGGGCCCCATCCAGAAAGGTGGACTTCAGCATCCAGAATTCTGATGCTGGTGAGGGATTTGAAGGCACCCAGGATGGGAAAGGCTGTTCTACACACATCCATTCATTCCTTCATCCATCCATCCATTCATTCATTGATATTCATTCATTCATTCATTAATATTCATTTTCATTCATCCATCCATTCATTCATTTATATTCATCCATCCATCCATTCATCCATTCATTTATATTCATTCATTCATTCATCCATTCATTTATATTCATTCATTCATCCATCCATTCATCCATTCATTATATTCATTAATTCATTCATTCATTTATATTCATTCGTTCGTTCATCCATCCATCCATTTATTTATATTCATCCATCCATTCATTCATCCATTCATTTATATTCATCCATCCATCCATCCATATTCATTCATCCATTTATCCATTTATATTCATCCATCCATCCATTCATTTATATTCATTCATTCATCCATCCATCCATTCATTTATATTCATCCATCCATCCATCCATTCATCCATTCATTTATATTCATTCATCCATCCATCCATTTATCCATTCATTTATATTCATTCATCCATCCATCCATCCATTCATTTATATTCATTTATTCATCCATCCATTTATCCATTCATTTATATTCATTCATCCATCCATCCATTTATCCATTCATTTATATTCATTCGTTCGTTCATCCATCCATCCATTTATTTATATTCATCCATCCATTCATTCATCCATCCATTCATTTATATTCATCCATCCATCCATTTATATTCATTCATCCATCTATCTATTCATTTATATTCATTCATCCATCCATCCATCCATTTATATTCATTCATTCATTCATTTATATTCATTCGTTCGTTTGTTCATCCATCCATTCATTTATTTATATTCAGCCATCCATTCATTCATCCATTCATTTATATTCATTCATTCATCCATCCATCCATTGATATACATTCATTCATTCATTCGTCTGTCCATCCACCCATCCATCCATCCATCCATCCATTTATCCATTCATTCATTTATATTCATTCATCCATTCATTTATATTCATTCATTCATCCATCCATCCATTCATTTATTTATATTCATTCATCCATCCATCCATTTATTTATATTCATTCATCCATCCATCCATCCATTCATTTATATTCATCCATCCATTCATTTATATTCATTCATCCATCCATTCATTTATTTATTTATTTATTTATTATTCCAATTTGTATCCCGCCCTTCTCCCGAAGGACTCAAGGCGGCTCACAACATTATTAAAACAAAGAGAGACCCACACACCCCACCGAATAAAACCAAATTAAAACCAAAATTTTAGTGTTGTGTGATTAAAATTTCTAAAAAACCCAATTTAAAAATCCTCCCTAGGCCAGGCCCGCTTGTTGGAAAAGCCATGTCTTGAGGGCGCGGCGGAAAGTAAGGAGATCCGGAATAATCC
>NW_015391753.1:0-4433 GCF_001527695.2 Protobothrops mucrosquamatus | reverse complement strand
AATTAGATCCAGCGTGTGTCCACCCGTGTGGGTGGGGGCATTAATTAATTGGGTCAAGTCCAAGGCCGTCATGGAAGCCAAGAACTCCTGAGCCGCCGCCGACGTCTTGCCCACTGATGGCAGGTTGAAATCCCCCAAGACCATAAGTCTGGGGGTCCCCACCGCCACCCCGGCTATCACGTCGGCCAGCTCAGGCAGGGCTGTTGATACATAGCAGGGAGCCAGGTATATAATCAACAAGCCCACTTGCACCCCTTGCCCCCACTTCACAAAGAGCGACTCCACGCCGTCTATTTATATTTTCATTTATCCATCCATCCATTTATATTCATTCATTCATCCATTCATCCATCCATTCATATTCATTCATTCATTCATTCATATTCATTCATTCATCCATCCATCCATCCATCCATTGATTCATTCATTTATATTCATTCATTCATTCATTCATTCATTCATTCATTCATTTATATTCATTCATTCAGTTAGTTAGTTGATTTACAATATATGGCTACCCAGGTCCCTTTTGTGAGACTGTAGGTGGCTTGTAATCAAATCATTAAAATACACAAATGAAAAAATAGAAACTAAAAATTAAACGCAGAGCACCCGGGCATTCACTAACCAGCTGCCTGCCCAGCCAGGAGATGGGCTCCTCCAAGGCCTTTTGAGGCAGGCACAAAGCTCAGTGTTCGAGGCCTTACGAAAGGCCAACAGGGATGGGACCAGTTTAACCTTAGAGGGGATGATGATTCAAAGGGGGGTAGGCTCTCTAGGTACCCGGAGCCTGCCCTTCCTGCCAGTCCAATAGGACAGGAAGAAACAAAATGCAGATTAATCCGTGCAACGCCCTAAACTACCCATGCCGGCTGGAGAATTCTGGGAGTTGGAAGTCCAAATTTGGAGGCCTCTGATGTAGGGAATGCCAGACAGGTGGGAACGCTCTTTCTGCCCGCCATTCCACACAGCAAAAATTGTGAATTGAACTGAGTGCAAGCTATGGCGACAACACAGCAATTGTGATTTGTACAACTTGGTTTAGAATTAGCAGATTGTGTGAACCTAGCTCCAACTTCTACAGTCAACAGGAAGGAGTCTACTAGTACCCTTTCCATCAAATCAAGGTTAGTCCAAGGCACCAGGGGTCAGGAAATGCAGCTCACAAAAGCTCGGCCTTTTAAGCAAAGATGTTCACCTGAAAAGGAGCCACAAAGAGGAACAGCCTGCTCCTCAAGGGCTCCACTACAATGGCCAGCGCAGGCCTGGGCCCCAACAGCCTCCTGGTCCTGCAAATTCTCCTGACTGCCCAAGGGAAGCTGCCCTGAAGAATATATGGCCCAGTGGGGGGGACCCTACAGCTCACCTGTTTGCTTGCTCGGATGTACACTTTTTCCTTCTCAATTTTCACCTGGAACGAGAAAAAAACGTCATCATGTTTCCTGATGCAACTTTCACTCTCACTCAAATAAGTGTTTCATCATTATAATCCTAAACCAGCTGCCCCACCCCCACCCCCCCACTGAAAAGCAAGTTGTCTTATGGGGAAAACAGTATCCAGCAGATGGTAGAGAAGGATGCTCAGATCACCTCCAAAGTCCCTCCCAGCCCAAGGATTCCAGGTCAGAGGGTGACTTTGGCTCCCCTGGAAATCTTCAATGGGGCTAGGAATCAGGGGTAGGCAACCTTGGCTCTTTTATGACTCGTGGACTTCAACTCCCAGAATTCCTGAGCCAGCTGTGCTGAGGGGAAAGGGAGAGGTTTCCAAGCTGAGCCATGCTGGCTCAGGAATTCTGGGAGTTGAAGTCCACGAGTCACAAAGTGGCCTAGGCCTAGGCCAGCGGTAGGCAACCTTGGCTCTTTTATGACTCTTGGACTTCAACTCCCAGAATTCCTGAACCAGCCATGCTGAGGGAAAAGGGAGAGGTTTCCACGCGGAGCCATGCTGGCTCAGGAATTCTGGGAGTTGAAGTCCACGAGTCATAAAAGAGCCAAGGTTGCCTACCCCTGGGCTAGATCATCATCTGTCACAGCTGCTCCAGGGGATCCTGCCCAGATTTGGCTACATGACCTCTAAGTTCCCTTCCAACCCTGAGACCAAAGAAATGGTCTCAGAGCAAAGAGTTGGTTGGGCATTTGTGGGACAGCATCAGCTGCTATTCCGGACAGAGCTTTGTGTAAGGCTTCATTATGTCCATGATTGCTGACAAGGAGGCTGTGTATGTGTGTACATGCGTTTTGTGTAGAGTCCCATCTCCTTTCAGCCCCTCTATAATTCCTCTCCATGATCTGGAGGACTACTGAGGAGGGGCCCAACTGCCTCCTTCGTGCCCATCCTGACTTCACTCTGGAACCTCAGTAGACCTGGTCAGGTGTGTCAGGGGAAGCCCCTCAAAGGTCTTTGATGGTCCCCAGTCCAGGGAGTCCAAATCTGTAAGACTTTTCAGGGTTTCTAAATCTTGGACGCTTGACTATGTATGAACTTTATGCTGGCTGGGGAATTCTGGGAAGTGAAGTCCACATATCTTCAAGTGGCTAAGGTAGAGAAATTTTGGTCTAGGGATTAAAGAGACTTGCTGGGATATCTGCCAGGAACCCGGGTCAATACACTTAAGGAGCAATTTGTCTGAAGCCCTACAAAATGGGGTGAGGGAGGGGGGGCTGCTGCATATTCCCAGTGGCACGGATTGAAAGAAGATCACAGGACGTTTTCATCAAATGACTGTTGTTGTCTGCTGTTAAACTGTTAAACTGCAGAGTTCTCTGAATGTATTTTTATGTTGTTTATGATCATGACATCACTATTTCTTGTATGTACACTGAGAGCTTCTGCACCGGAGACAAATTTCTTGTGTGTCCAACCACATTTGGTCAATGAAGAATTCTATTCTATTCTCACCTGGAATTTGGGGAGACTATCCAGCCCTGGGAAGTCTTCAATATCACCAGTGCTGATGTTGAAGCAAGCCCCATGCCACGGGCAACGGATTCGGCCTTTGGACAAGACCCCTGTGAAGAAGGACCCCAAGAAAGCAACAACAGAATTAGTCCATGAGGAAAAAAGGGTCCTTTTGCAGTGACCACAGGAAAGATTTAAAACATGGGGTGACTGAGAAGCAGACAAACCAACATGGGATCAAACAAAGCCTCAGAATATCAGGATCTTCTAGTGTCCGTGTCAGCTGATACTAAGAGTTTACTATTTTCAGAACCTTGCAGAACTTCCCTAAGCCTTTTCCAGGCCAGTCCTGCAGAGACATCTTCTAGGTCAGTGGTTCTCAACCTTCCTAATGCCGCGACCCTTTAATACAGTTCCTCATGTTGTAGTGACCCCCAACCCTAAGGGCTCTTCAAGCGCGCACCAATGCCACCCACTCACCCACCGTGCCCGGGGCTCAGCGCGCCTCGCCTGTCCTCGCCTCACTTCCAAAGGTCACCAGCCTGCCGGGTCCAGCTGGCCGGGGAGGGGGGGCAGGAAGGCCATTCCGCCGGCTCCGCCCAGCCTGGTTGGAGAAGCGCCCAGGCGGGGAGAGGGAGAGCGAGAGAGAGAGAGCCAAGAGGGCGACAGCCTTAGTTCAGCCTCCTCCGTGGAAAGGGCCGTGAAGCCACGCAGCCTCCCTTAGGAGATGCTCGACGGAAACGAATCCGCCGCTGCAACGGTCCCCAGCTCAAAGCCGTGCGGAGACGGATAGAGGAGCGGTGTCTCAGTTCCTAAGACCATCGGGAATATGTGTTTTCCGATGGTCTTAGGCGACCCCTGTGAAAGGGTCGTTCGACCCCCAAAGGGTTCGCGACCCACAGGTTGAGAACCGCTGTTCTAGGTAACCCCAAATCATGCTCTGGGGCGTGGGGGTAAAACATACCTTTCACCAGTGGGGCGCCGTAGTGAGGACACTTATGGCCCATGGCATAAAACTCTCCATGTTCTTTCACCAGCAGAGCCTTCCCACAGCCCAGGTCGACTTCTCGCATCCTAGGGAGAACAAGAAGGAGCGTTGCCATTTGCTAAACGTCTTTTAGACGCCATTCTTGGGGAGCAAAGTAATCTTTTGAGGGACATGCAGAGTTTGCAGGGGGAAGGCCTCCCCCCCCACCTCATTTTGATTAAAGCAGTGTTTCTCAACCTCAACCACTTTAAGATGGGTGGACTTCAACTCCCAGAAGCTTTGCCGGCTGGGGGATTCTGGGAGTTGAAGTCCACACACCTTCAGGTGGCTGACGTTGAGACACACTAGGTCAGTTTTAAAAGCCAAGAAGAAGTACTGGGCCCACTGACTGTCCATTGTCCAGGTCCTTCACATGGCAAACGGAGGCCTCCACCACGTCCTTCACATTCCGGTAGGGGTTGAGGGTGACGGGGTGCTCCTCCAGCTGGTAATGTCGTGAGGTGCCATTGGCCTTGTAGACGATGGGGCTGGCCTTCCCGTTGGGCG
>NW_015391752.1:0-22887 GCF_001527695.2 Protobothrops mucrosquamatus | reverse complement strand
ATGGCAGAGTTGCCAATAAATTTGCAATCTTGTCAGAGGTGTGGGGAGGAGATGCATGTTTTGGAGCTCTGCCACTACCAGCAAATTGAGAACAGCAGCCAAATGAAAGAAGGTGTTTTTCCTTCAGGAGCAGTGGATGGTCCAAAAGAGGAAAAATATATATATAGCAACTCAGGAAGACAGAGGACAAGGTTTTTTTTAAAAAAAAAAAGATGTAAAAGCTCTATTTGCCACTAATAGAAAAAGAAGAAGAAATCTCAGAGGGAAGTTAAGATAGAACAGGCTTAAGAAACATTGATTCATATTGGTAATAGTATATAGCATCGTATATCGGTAACTGTAATATAGCATAGTGGTACCTTGGTAATATAGTATAGTGGTACCAGTTTCAACCAGTTTGAAACTCATCAAATTTGGTACTCAGTGCATTTTGATGTGAAAAGTTTGTCCAGGTATTCATCTTTGTTTGGTAGTCAACACACAAACTAGAATTTGTCGGTTTCAGCTACCTTGTGAGTCAGTACATTGTTGCTCATAGGAAAAAAAATGTATAGTACTCATTGTTTTTAGTACTCATCAAACCTCCCAGAAAAATTAACGATGAATATCGAAGTAATAGTAATTGCATTGTAATAGGATAGAACACAATATATTGAGTAGTAATAGTATACAATATAAATTTTATCATAGTGATAGTAATTGAATAGCATATTGTGATAATTTATCATAGTAGTAGTATAAAAATAGAAATAGGAATATAGATATGTGTATCCGAATATCACTTTTACATGTTTGTTCTTACAAATTAAACATCTTTGTGAGATGGTAGATATAAAGAAGACACCTGTCCAGGGTCTGGTCCAGGGCACAGTTAAAAAAACAGAATTTATGACAATAATTTAAAATATCTCAGTGGTCTTCTGTAATAGCACTAAAAATTGTGTTGCAACTAAGATATATATTAACTATGATCAAGTCTGTACATAGTAACAGACACAGTTAGCATACCTGGGCATCCAGCTAAGCTGTGCCAAATCATTCTTTGGCACCACCACTTGAACTTAACATTACTTATTTCCAAGACAAATGAGTCCATTTTCTAGCTTTAAGGACCATAATAAGGGCTCATTCAGGCTGATTTAATCTTATTTAATCATATAGGACAGCTATAATATCATCTATTCTACTATGAATCATTAGAAGTAAAGTATGAAAATGAGTCTGAATAGATAAAAAGAAAATAGCTGTTCAGGGATTTCTGAGATGTCCCTGTCTTTCTCTTATTGAGAATAGGAAGTGCTTCAGAATATGTTAGGCTCTTCCATGGTTTTTCAAATAACTTAAATAATAGCCACTATTAAAAAAGAATGTAATTTAATAATATGAATTTGGGACTTTGATTTTTATATTTTATATTCTATTCTGGGGAAAAACGTTCACAGCAAAGATTTTTGAGTAAGCATTGACTTTTCTGTCTCCCTTCGCCTTTTAAAAACAAAACACTGAAGATGGCAACAATTGAATGCCAATATTTTTTCTGCTTTGTTCTCTTATCTTTTTAAGTGGTTAGATGCTCATATTTCTTAATCTCTCTCTATATAGAAAGTAAATATTTACAGATTGACATGTTTTTTTTAAAAAAAATGCCTTCCCACTCCTTTATTGTCTACTGGTTTAAGTGAAGGTTGCTGTTATGAAGAAAAGAATTAAGTGTGAAGATCAAGGGTGGTGTGATGTAATGAGGAAAATGACAATTGTGACCCGAAAACAGTATTTTTATTCTTAAAATATTTTGGTGTATCCTCTATTGTGCAGTAAATCCTGTTATACTGATTACTAAAATTGCAGAAAACATTTGTAGTCAAACTGCAAGGAAATCCTAATTTCAGTAGGGAGCCAAAGTCTCACAAAATGAATATCATGAAATGTATGGACTTTACTTTAGGATATTAATCTGTCTGTCCATTGTTATATTCTGCTGTTACTCAGATAAACCCACATATTCATTCCTTATAAAAATAGTACTGAAAAATGGGATTAAATATTACGTTTATTGAAGATTGTGTTTATTGAATCAATAAATAGAAAAAGAGCTTTTCATTAGATAGGCTGACAAGATTAGCAAACAAATAAATAAGGGGATCTTTGAAGAAGCAAGCTTTCAATTTACTTATTTATTTATCAAATTTATTTGTTGCCCATCTCATGGTTCAGGATGACTCTGAACAGTTCATATTCTCCACCCTGCAGTTCTTCAGTAAAAAGGGATATGGTAATTTAGTAAACCACAATGCATTTCAATAAAATAACTGAATAATCATTGCAGAAAAGAAACAAGTCAGAATTCTGTAACAAACTATTTTATTAGTTTGTTTGCCATTTCAATATCTGGCTACTTGTACCTCCAACTCAAGTAAATTCCAGAACTGTCCAAGAATTTTTCCTAATTTGAGAAAAGAATTCCTTATTTCCTGTACAAAATGAGAACGTTTGATCATGGTATCAATGTTTTTTCTTAAAAATACTTTGAAGGGGATTTTTGCTATTGCATTTGTAACCCATTAGATTGTCTTTCAGGAAGGAATGTTCTAAAAGTCATATTTTTCTGTGTTTTTCTCCACTTTGTCACTGTAGTTCACGGGTGTCAAACTCTATCATGTCACGTGTTGTATTGTGGCGTATTGCAATGTTTTCTGCTTTGTGGAGCCGGGGTGGGTCCCTTTGTGGACCACCAATTTGACACCTCTGCTGTAGTTGAATGAATGACTTAGCATGTCTTGAAAAAAGAAAATATTATATATATTCTAGCTTTCAAAGGTATTTAAATTAACAGTGAAGATTTGTAAAGTATACTCCAAGAAATAATCAGTAAATAGGAACAAACCAACCTCTCTTCACATCTGCACATCTCAGCCATGGGTATATTTTTGAGTACTATTGAATACGAGGCCCTTAAGAAATTATTTCTGATAGCATATAATTTCTTTTTTAAAAAATTGATTTCTTCTTTACCAAAAAAATGACATCAAAAGACGATATCATCATACTTTCTGCATTGTTGTGAGGGCAAAATTTCTTTTCTGTGAATAATGTGATGTTGCTATTTTATATTGTTCTGAGAACTACAACTTTTTTCCTTAACCCTATACCTAAAAGGATTATTCAGATAAAGCTATAGGAGAACATTTCATTTTCCTATCAATAATTGGGGGGATTGGAAATTTAACTTTGGGGGTTCTAAGGGTCAAGAATGGCTTTGAATGGCAGGTTGTGAGTTAATTTTCAGAAAGTACTTTTGATTGCTTTAAAAGAAAAAGATTGTACATCCATAATAATGCTTCATAAAGCAGAGGTCTCCAACTCCCGGTCCATGGACTGACACCGGGCTGTAGCATGCCAGAAATTGGTCTGTGCAAATAAACAAAGCCCCATCTGCTGGATGCAGGAGCATGCTAAACCATGTCCCCTTCAGTCCGCTGAAAAACCTCTCTCATGGAACCAGTCCCTGATGCCCAAAAGGTTGGGGGCCACTGTCTTAAAGGACACGCATATTTCAGGAGCTATTGATTGTACATAACTTATGCCCATCATATCATCCTGATCTCTCTTTAAAAAAAGAAAAGCCTTTGCTGCTGGTTTTTAGAAGGTGTCAAGGAGGAAAATAGTTGAGAACTTGCTGTTGGCTGACTAATTGGATATTATTTTTAAAATATCACTGAATATTACATTCCGCTAAACTACAGGATCATACTTAGCTACTTATAACCATCTCATGGATCATGCTTAACTTCAACGATGCATCTACTTCCCTGTCTACCAACACTTCCCTGTCTACGAAACATGGTCTTTTGTATTAAGTGATCAATACTCAATTAATCCTTAGGACTTGTTTTCAATGTGGTTTAGTAATCAGATCCCAAATTAAATTTGTGCAAAAATGGTACTCATGCCTCATTAATGTTTCCTTTTTCATTAGGGCTATAATTCCTTTATACACGTAGCTGATTAATTATATCAGTTTTAACTATTTGAATAATTGATTAGATATCGATGCAATATAACTTTCAATGCTGTGTGAATCTCAGAAGGCATCATCTTAGAAATTCTGTTCACTACATATGTTCACCAACATATTGTTGCTCAGTTAAATGAGGATTGTATTTTAAGACTTTCATATGTTATTAATTAATCTAGCTTAATTGGCTAAATTGTTCAATTTTAGCTTTTTTGTAATGTAATTTTTTTTGTCCTTTCCATCCTGCTCCTCCTTTTTATTTAGACTAGAATACTATATTTGGTCAAGTGTAATTAGACATACAAGGACTTTGTCTCCAGTGAAGAAGCCCTCAGTGCAAAACATGCAAAATAATAGAGTAATAATAATCATAATAATGATACCAATAAGAGGGGGTAGTAGAGAAGATGAGAAGGATAATAATAATACTACATGGGTAAATAGCAGAAGTACTGTTAGGATTAGGTATTCAACAGAGTGATGGCATGAGGCAGTGATGGCAAACCTTTGAGAGACCAAGTGCCCAAACTGCAACCCAAAACCCACTTATGTATCGCTGGGTGCCGGGTGGGTGTGGCCCACTCAGCGGGTGCAGCTACAGTGGGCTTGGCAGCCTGGGTGGGCGTGGCCATTGGATGGGTGTGACTGCAGTAGTCATGGCAGATTGGGTGAGCATGACCAGAGTGGGCGTGGCTACCTTTATGTTGCTTATGAGGAGGGACACCTGTGGGAGCCAGGCAGGGTTGGGGGAGATCCAGGGGATCTCTGGCGGGTGGGATGGTGGGCTCCCCAATGGTGGCTCCAGGCTGGCTGGCCTTAGGCCAGTGATGGCAAACTTTTAGTGACCACGTGTGCTGGGGCGATGGCGCATGCCCACAGAGAGGGGTCCGCATGCCGCCTCTGGCACACGTGCCATAGGTTCGCCACCACTGACATGAGGTAAAAAATTGTCTTTATATCCAGTTGTTTTGCATGCAATGCTTGTAGCAGCATCCTGAGGGGAAGAGTTGAAACAGTTTATGTCCAGGATGTGAGGGGTCTGTAGATATTTTCTCAGCCCTCTTTCTGGCTTATGAAGCATACAGGCCTCAAATGAAGGCAGGCGACTATCCTCTTGCTGTACCAAATCAGACAGAGACTAAAAACATATAGATAGAAAGAGAACCTCTCTACTTTGTACATTTCTGCTCCAAAAGATTAATTTTATAAACATTTCTCCTTTTTCTCACTCTCATCATCTTCACTTGGGAGTGTGCCAGGCCCCTTTGAATTATTACTCTGTTTATAATGTTGCATTGCTTATCTTATAGTCTGTTCTTGTCAAAGAATAGATTGTGGAGAATAATGAATTCATTATCCTGTGGTGACACAAATAATTAAAGTCTCTATTGGAATGACCTAGAATGAACAATACCTGATTCTACCCGTAGCTGTTCATATTACTTCCAGCGTAAGTCAAGAAGGTTCTGCTTCTTGCTCTTATTAATAAGTGAGGAGATTATGTTATCTGACTTGATAGTGCAAGTTGGTTTATAACATGATAAGTCACTGCAGGGAATAAAAATTCATAAGAAGGGCTGGCTTTTGTTCATAACTGTGAGTTACTGGGAAATATTTTTAGAGATAAAGGAGAAAAAAATGGAACTGGGCTAATCCTTAAGGGCATCTACCATTTCAGTCCGTATTAAAAAGCTACAGATAACTTGTTTTGTTTTAGTTCTTTCAGGGCATTTGAAATATTGGCTCAGAAATACATTTTTAAAAATCCACATACAAGATTTTTAAGAGCATGGAAAATAGATCAGAAACTAAGAAGTGAATGAGTTTAGAAGCCCAGAGGTTTGAAGCGAAAAGTAAATAGAACACAAAACAGAAAGAGAAAACAGCTGACAAAAGCTGACAAAGTAAACAATGAAATAATTTATTTTTCAAGGGAATCATTTTTAAATGGTTATTATATTGTAAATGTAAATATTCATAAAATATTAAACCTGAAGTGTGAGAGACTGAGACTGAAACTGCCACACAAAAAACCTATTTTGTATGTTGTTTCTTGGATAAATCTAGATATATCCTTACATGAGAAAACTCTTTGATTTTCGAAACAAGTTTCATATGTTTTCTATTAGAAACTATCATCCTGTGATGACACAAATTCCAATTTGACAGTAATAGTAATATTTTTATTTTCTGTCTTTATATTTTAGATTGGCATATGGAGCTATGGATGGAAGATGTCATTTTTATATGTTTTTTTCTGCAAAATATGCTGCTTTTATAGAGTAATAATGGCTATGCCAACTTGAACACATCTAAGCTGTTTGACCCAGAAGCAAAGTAGGTTTTGGACAATTTTTTATTTTTAATATTCTAGATAGATTTGATGTAAATTCAAACATAAAAGTTGCATGCATGATACTTAACTCCAATCAGACATAATGATGAAGCTGTTTGCCCACAATATGTTCTTATATCACTGACAAAATTCTGATACCTTACTAGGAGGAAGAAAATTGCAAATATTTTCTCCAACTTATTGTCATTTGGTAATTACAAGTTGTCAGATATTTATATATTTGCTTTGGATATATTCCTGAGAAAGGGAAGGTATAGAGAGTCTCAAGCAAAAAACTTTCACATTATCTGCTACCAAATCCTAAAGTAATAAGTTGAAACTTCTCTTGTAAATCCTATGTTTATTTATTTGACAAATGGAAAAATTACATATAAACTTTCAAACTTCGTGACCAACATACAGTACATAGCAGCATCAATCACAAAAAAAGATATAACTCTGTCAGACCATTATAGAAATACTGTCTACTATTGTTAATCTTAGAGTAAAAGTTTACTACATTTTATATTTGGATTTGTAAGAAAGAAAGTTTGAACTTAGTCCTGTTATTTTATCCTTTTCCCTTTTTTGGACTCCTAACCTTGTTTCTTTCCTGACTTCCTCTTTTCTGTTTCTTTAATTTCCTTACATTTTATTTTTTGCTTAACCTTAATAAAGTTTCTGTAAAAAAAATAAATAACTCTGCCAGACTCAATATCTTCTACTTGATGTACAAGGTAAAAGAAAATGCCATATAGATAATTCAATAGAGAAAAATGGTAAAATTGTACAGCTTTGTAAACAAATATACAAAATTTAATTCACTGAGAAATTAATTTAGTGGTTTCTAATGATAGCAACAGGTAAGAATTTTGAAACATTGCTGGAGGTTTTCATAGACTGATATCTGAATAGATGATGCATAATTGTTTTGAGAATTTGCAGGCATATGGTATCATGAGTTCCAGGTACTATACGAGATACAAATTACACATGAATTACAGATTCAGCATCGGTTTTTGATACAAATACATTATTGAAAAGGAATATTATTATATCTTCCACTATCACTTTTTTAGGACAAAACATTGATGCATACTAACGTAAATGCCTTCTATGTAGAGCATAGTAATAATAATACTTATATATGATAAATGTCTGTCTCAAGAATGAGATTTTAAATGTAGTTTAGGGCAAACAGGCAGTGAGGTTAAGTCCATTGTCATCATTGCTATATCCAATTGCTTTTCACTGTTAACAGGTAAAAATTCATTACTTTCACCCTCTTAGGACATTTTGATGGACTAACTTCCTTGCCTTTGGTTAATTCTAGACATTCCAGAACATGTTTTCTCATTGACATCTAACCGAAAGGATAGCTTTTATAGTTTTCTGTATGTCTTTTAATCATAAATAATAGCTGAAGCCTCCTTATTCTTCCACTACTTTCTCCTTGTTTAGATCATTCACACTGACAGCTTCTTTGTACATAGTCAAATCATCTATATAAATCAGAATAAATGTTCATCTGTCCTCCCAGACATGGATCAGACTGCACTTGTGTGAACATCTTCAGATTCAGATTTTGGTACCAAGCTTTTTGTCTTGATGTGAGTACACAATACCTTATTTTCCAGATTCTAACACCTGTGATTTTTCTGTAAAAAATACATCCTTGATTTTTTCCAAGCAAGAAGGAAGTTTCACACCCAACTGGTGTATTTGCCTTCCTGCTGTGATATTGAAAAGGATCCTTGTGGGCTTCATTCATGCAGTATATACCTTGTCATAATTCTCACTATGTTCTGTGGAATTTCCCTTTGATAGTTAGTTGGTCTTGTAACACTGGTTGAATCATTAAAAGTGTAAAATGTTCCACTTCATATTCTCTCTCTTCCGTTCTCTCTCAAACACACACACACACACAGAGAGAGAGACATTATTTACTTTAAGAACTGAGAATTTGCCCAACTACATCTTGTTTTTTTTCCTACTGAAGCATAGCAGCAGCAAAGAAATAGTAGCAAATCAATTGGTGGATCATGAAAATGCTGAGCTGGTGCAATTTTTCTTTCAAATACCTTCCTCCATTAATACTGACACTATTGTAAAGATCAAATTTAGCTGAAGATGGGTATGATAATACTTTGATAGCTGAAATCTTTGTAGAGTTCACTGTCTACAAAATGACCAGTGATTTTATAGTTGCAACTATTATTGAGAAAAGCAGCAGTATATTTAATCTGAAAAAGAATATTCATGAGACAATTAATATTCATGCAATAGGTTAGTACTGATCCAATTTCTATATTCAGATAGGTATAACAAAATGTAGTTTTGTTGTTACTGTTATTGCTAGGTTGTGGATAGAATTTATGGAAAAAGTTCTCATACTATTTCCAATGAAAAATAAGCTCTAATAAAAGAAGTTTCATAATCAGCATGCTGCACTGTTGGTTTTACAACACTGCATAGCTTTACATAGCTGGAAGCAGAAATATGAATGTTATTTTCCACTTTTTATATTATTATATGAATTCTACATCAATATGATTCATAATTGTATATGCATTATGGAAATGTATACACAGAATTATCTTACCTCTCTTTCCTTCCCTCTCCATCCATCCATCTCTCTTTCACACATACATACACAGAGAGAGAAAGAGAGAGAGAGTTTCTCTAAACATAAATGAGATTCCCATGCTAATTTCATATAAGGGTTAACATTTAGATTTAATTTGATTGGCTCTTCATTGTCCCAGTCTGTCTTGGTTGCAATTTAAAAAGAAAAACTCAGCATGAATATGCATTTGTTTTTGGTAGAATTCTATTTATATACCTTTTTGTGTATCACACTCTTCCTTAACTTTGTTTTATGGGAATGTTCCTCTGATATGTATATTTTACATGTATACAAAGTTGTCTTGAACTGCGAGATGGTCAGCAAATAAATTTGATAAATAAATAAATATAAATTTAATTACTAAATAATCCATGACCAAGGGGGTCATCATTTCAGAAATATTTCCTTATCTAAAGAGAAAAATTAAATAACCATGGGTGGGTAGAAAAGCCTGGGGAGCAAGAACAACATCTGACTTCCTACAGCTTCCCATTGACTTTGCTTGTGGGAAATGTCGAGCATTAGAAACCTCCCTTCCTTCCTTCTTCCCATCCCTTCGTTTCCCTCCCTTCCTGATGAAGGGTGACTGGATGGGGAAGAAAATTCATAACAGGTTCTCCATTGATTTTTTTTCCATACAAACTTCCCACAAGCAAAATCTTTGCTAGTGGGAAGATGGCATGGAGCACTAGCAATCATATCAGTTCCTTTCAGCTTGTCCATCAATTTGCTGGAAGCTGTGAGGGGACACTGAAAATAAGGATGACATGATCACAATTGGCAGCATGGTGGTGATGCTGAACAGCAGCAGTGCAGAAACAGCCACATTTTTGCCAAATTTCATTCCTATGGACTCATGAGTCATCACCTTCTGTAAGTTGACCCATTTGAGTTACCTTGGTTCAATAATGGTTGCCCTAAATCTTCCAGTTTTGTCCAATTGAAGATTGTAAACAAATAGATATAACAATTTTAGTAGTGTATAGATGAATGGAACTGCAAACTTCAGAAAAACATGTATATCAGCTTATAACTGTATTCTACTTCACACATAGTTTTCAGAAGAGAAAATTGGGTAAGTCTATATTAAAATGCAGGGCGGGGTAGAAAAGAGGGGAAAAGAATGTAAGACTAACATTGCATCCACAGTTTCTGGATTACTTTTGGAAATTTCAAACATATGGTGATTAGCATTCATGCAGATGCTTATACCTGCAGGTAAATTGGGCTTCGAAAATGGAACATGGCAGGTGATGATTGTCATTATATAAAATCATAAGTAACCTGATTCTACATTTCCTGTTTTTCAGTGCTGTTCTATTTTACACAGGGGGGGGAAATCATGATTAGTGATCATAAGGCTACATTTTAAAATAGAGATGTACAGTGCTATTGCTTCACGAACTTTGTTCTTGTAGTTGTTAAGAAGCAAGTAAAACAGCCTGAAAATGACTAATTATGTTAGTGCATTGTAATGTTGGTGGGAATAACTTCTTCTTATTGGTTTTTCTGGTGACAGCTGGTATTTACTATGTCACCTAAAAGGCTTGAGAGTTTAATAGGTGCCTTGACATAATAAACATAAGCTGACAGCCAATGGGGGGGTGTTATTCATTAAAAAAAAATCTGTTAAATTGTCGAGCTAAAAAAATCATATGAAGATCACAGCTACCATATCTAAATAATCCCATTGAGTTCAAAAAAGTATTTCACATTTAATTATTATTATTTTCTTGGCAGGGTTTCAAAACAATACTCTTTTTGATGTGGAAAAAAGAGAAATCATGCTATACATCATGTACACAGTCATCCATTCCAAGCATCCAGCTTCACTGGGGCTGCAATGCTTTTTAACACGGCTATTCTTTGCAATGAATTTAATTTTCATATAAAGTGTCAAACTGACAGCTGTGAACATTTAAATGTGTTGTTAAGTGTGGAACCAATATACCAGCTGCAGGTATAGCAATTCAAAGCCAAACAAAATGATTTCATGCAAGTGACTACTTATCCAAAATTGGACGATTGTTAATCCTGAAAGAATATTTATTTGCTTACCTAAAAAATCAGTGCTTGAGAGAAAAGAAGGGGAATTTTAGAACACTGTAACTGGGTTAAAAATAATGTATATTTGTAGTTAAAACTAGTTTCTGAAATGGATAAATCTATAGTTAAAACTGTGGTTAAACCTAGCTCCTCAAACTGATGGTTCAGTGGTTAAAGACACTGAACTTTTAAGCTGGAAAGCCCAGGCTTGAGACCTGTGCAGTGTGTTAAAGATGTTGAATTTGTCACCTGGAAAGCTAACAGCCTGGGTTCAAGACCTGAGTGCCACACAGTGGGATGAGCTCCCATGCCTGCCCAACTCCTGCCCATCTAGCAGTTTGAAAGCATGCAAGTGTGAGTAGATAAATTGGTACCACTTTGGCGGGATGGTAACAGCATTCCATGCACCTTTGGCATATAGCCATGCTGGCCAAATGCCCACAAAAGTATCTTCGGACAATGCTGACTCCCTTGGCAAGAAACAGAGATGAGCACCGTGCCCTAGAGTCGGACATGACTAGATAGGGAAACCTTTACCTTACCTCAAATATATTAGAAGAATAAAGAAAAGCTAAGAGGTCAATAGAAAGTGTTAACAATTTAACTTTCAGATTTCCTTACACTTTTTGAAACTGTGTAGAAACTATTCCATTTTTAACAAACAAAATTAGAATGATTGAAACAAGTCATCTGATGCAACTGAAACTGAAGTCAGATATTTCAAAAGTGTTAAATGCTTTCACTGACTTGGTTAACCTTCATAACATTCACAAACAAGCTTTTTCTACACATAGGGAGAGAGATTCTGCATGTTAAGCACCAAGTTGAACTTTTATGTGACTTTCCTAACAGATGTTTTTTCACACGGTTATCTGGACAGCAAAGGTTTAATCAGTTAAACAGGCAACATGCTGTGTTGCATAGGACTGCTACAAATACACAGTTTGCATTGACCTAAATCTGCTACTGGTACTGATACAAACACATGGCTGCACATATATAAGGTACAAAGCTGGATGTTATCAGAAATTATGCCATTTGGTGTCAATAAAATACAATATTAAAATTCCAATTGTAAATGGTCTTACAAAAGTTAGAAGAGCTCCCCATGTTGGTGGAAAAAAAGAAGAAAGGATCAAAACAAAGAAGTTTTTGAAACAGTTTCTAAGTGAATATTTACCAAAAAAGTTACTATTCTCTGATGAAATACATACATCTTTCCTCATCGTCTTTGTTTCACAGGCACATAACTCTTCCCCCCTTCCTGTATTCAAAGTCTAAATCTTACACATACTATGGTCATTGCCAGGAGGTGCACAGATATTGCATTCCATCAGCTATCATAATATTTCACATAATATAGAGATGGTATAGTTTAGATTATCAGCCTTAGCTATATATGGGCTACATGCTGTTAATGTTAAGGACAAGATTGGTAGATTTTGGCCTATTTTAGCCAGTTTATTGCAATTAAAGGCTAATTGTACCAATACATGCATCTACTAATCCATGCAAGGTATGTTTCATAGGTAAATATTTCTAAAGTCCCGATGCAACTTTTTTAATGAAAAAAAAATCATTAAAATGATAAAAGAAATTTGAAGTGTAAGAATACCCTATAAAAAGAGCTGATGATGTCTGAATGAGAATCTAAACTAGTGTTAAACTAGGCAGTGTTGATGATGCCCTGGCTACACACAGCACTATTGTTTCCAATATATCATTATTAAGGAAGACACAGATATTATTTCTACTAGTAGAATTCAGTTTTGTAATAAAAATTATCTAATTTAAATTGTGAACTTTGTTATTTTTCAGGTTTTCAATATAAACAGAAATTGCAGTGCTTCGGGGAAATCTTATCAAACACTAAATGCTGAGTTTCAGGATTTGANAGATATTTTGCAGGTTCAAGGGAATGTAGAGATAGTATGGCCAAGGGAATAATTATAGCAAGTGAGATACCAATCTCTGAAGCATTTGAGGACCCATGTTCAGAAACTATTTCTATAAGGAATGGTGGTAAAGTAACATCACTTTTCATTTTGCTATTCTCTGCCTGCTTTTATTGTGCCACAGGGAAGGGTGGAGTACCCAGCATTCCCGTTATTGGCCTCTGAAGTAGCCATCACATGGGACAAGGGTGCATCAGATGTCTATGAAGTTGGGTTTAATGCATTTATTGTGGACTTAATGTTGCACAGACAGAAACACACATTATATTTGACCTGCACTTATAACTAGGCTACCTGATCTGTACTAAAGAGGCAAAAAAGTGTTGATTTACCATAGCTTACTCTACAACAATCATGCCATCATTGGCCATGTATCATTTGGCCCCTAGGAGGCTCAAAATTATAGTGTACCTCTTCCCAAATTTGTTTTTTCCCCTAGTCTGAATACTGCACACATGCAAAGGATTGAGTTCTTCACATGGTAGGCTATGTTGTGCTCACGTTCTTTCCAATTTCTCTGTAGAGATCTGGCTGATGTGCATGAAAACAAATGTCATTCTATTTTGTCTTTATTTTGGAAATTGATGCCAAGAGTATGGGATGAATATAGGAGGACTTCTACAACTAAAAATTGTCTTAGCACCTGAGCTTCTGTTTTATTTTTCTCCATTGCGATATATCTTTCATTTAACTGTTCCTTACAGGATCAGAGATTCTTTTATTTTAAACTAGACAATCCATGCCCTTTTGGGTCATTGTTTCAGATATATTTTCTTACTTAAACAGAGAAACAGAATCACCATGTGCAATCAAAAAAGCAGTGGGAACAACTTCTGAGTTCCTGCCAGCTTCCCCATTAAAATCCCTCCCTCCCTCCCTCCCTCCCTCCTTCCTTCCTTCCTTCCTTCCTTCCTTCCTTTCTTCCTTCCTTCCTTCCTTCCTTCCTTCCTTCCTTTCTTCCTTCCCCTTTTATTTTGCTTGCAGGAAGGTTGCAGGGAAAAGGTCAGTGGCGAAGCCAGCAGGAAGTTGCAAGTCCAGTGTAGGTAGGCAAGGGTGTGTGAGAAAAGTGTTCCATGGGTTTAGAAGGGGGTGCAGGAGTGCATTGTGGGATGGGAATGGTGGTAAAGTTGTGCAAGAGGTGCCATAAGGGTGGGGAAGGGCACATGAGGGTGCAGTGCAGGTTGAGAAGGGTATGCAAAATGTACTGCACACAACTGGGAGGATATATGGGTCTGAACTGTGGATCTGTAAGGACATGTGTTCAAGAGCTGCAACACAAATGCAGAAGGGCTAGGGAGACATACCCTAGCAATTTGTGACCTTCTCTGCCAGATTCCCCATTGCCATGCATTGGAAATGGCAATCGTATGACCACAGCTGAATGGTCGCAACTTTCCCAAATGTCATTGCCACAGGAATAATGGAGCCAGCATTCTATAAATTAGCTTCTTTGAGCTACCTGAGTTCAATAATTGTTGCCCTGTAAAGCACTGTTTCACCCGGATGAATGGGTTAAACAGACAAATATAAGATTTTTGTAGTATGTACATTTTATTCCTTTAGGAGGTGGTGTGTGCAGGGATGATGTGTCTTGTTAATTATTTTATAATTTCTGTCATATCATTAAGAACAGCACTACATTTACTTTACAAAGAAGAAAAGGCAGCTTTTCTTTTCATAACCAGATTCTAACTTCCTTATAGATAGAAAAAAATGGTTCCCTTCTTTCATTCCTCTACCACCAGGTAGATATTCCAAGTTGTTACTATAAATATTTGTTTCTGCTATGGTGCAAAATTTGAACTGAGATTTTGATGCAATTGAAGTTGACTTTAAATGTTGGATTAAATGTTTCAGTCTGAAATGTAAAACCAAGCTATTTTAATTTTAAAAAAATTGGGCGGGGGGAGATTTGCACATGGGCAGAAAGCCTTCTGAATTGTTGTTGTTTGTTTCTTTAAATGTCAGCTCCAGATTGAGTGGTAAACTGTACATTGAAATTATTATTATTTTTTAAGTCAGAATTGCATGTTCTAAGGTACCTGATTTCTGAGAACACAAAGATTCACACAAAGGGTGTCAAATAGTTAGAATGACATTTTGCAAAGATTATTTGCTGTTTTAAACTCAGTTAGAATGACTTGGTTTTCAGTTATAAACGGGCTGAAAAGACACTATATGCTACAATTTGTACCCTATTCATCATACCATCTGGACTTCACACCTGTTAAGAGAACTAAATGTTTTGTAACAAAACTTGTTCTCATTCTGTATGATTTAATACTCTTGCTATAATAGGCATACATTATTTACCAAAAACAAATCTGAAGTCATAATCTTCATAATCTGAAGTCATTTATTTAAACATAAATAATCTGCAAATGAAAGGATCCTATCTCTAACCTTTGTTTGGTATGCCTTTGGCTTCTTGAAGATAGCAAGATATATCACATTGGATGCTCTTCATAGTGAATAAGAAATTTGAAGAAAAAGGTTACCTATGATAATGTTAAACCATGGAAATGATTGTTATATATAATTCTGCATTTCTTCCCATACTCAATTTCCAATCCTTTCCACTTATTTTTTTTACCAAATCACATTCCTTAGTTGATTTTCTTAGGTGATAGATAAAAGTCAGGGGATTTATATGTTTAAATTATTCAATACTGAATATTAATAAATTGTTTACACGAAACAAGAAAAGAAAAACAAGTAAGAAAAACCATAGGTGATTGAATGAAGAAACAATAGATTTTTAAAAACAAAAACTACATTTTTTCTCCCATGACTTCTGTTGAATACTTATCCCTTCATTCTAAAGCCCTTAGTCCAGGCTTGTCAAACTCGTGACATCACGTGATGTCATGTGACGTATCGCAACTGTTTCCCCATTGCCAGCAATGGAGTGGGCGCAGTTTAGGTGTGACGCATCCGGCCCGCGGGCCGGCAGTTTGACATGCCTGCCTTAGTCACTATGTTGCCTGATTAAAGAAAACATTGAAGTGTGGAATTAGTGAATTAAATGCAATATGTATTTGCCTCCTAAAGCACAAATTAAATCATCATAGTGGTGTATTTCAACTTAGAAGCATTGAAATGGCTGAGCTCGCTACTTCTTTGTGTATATATTTCTTTATACTAGAGTTTCTGATTCAGATATCTAATCAGTAAAGAACATATTTTTAAAGCATTATCTGCACATACTGACTTTTTTAGCTTTTCTGATTTCCATTTCATATTTAGAAAACTAAAGCTATGGGACAATAATCTATCTAAGGTTTTTCAGGACTGTGATAACAGAAATTTCAAGGCAGGTCTTCAAATAACTTTGAGATACCCTGAGTGAATCTATATACAGTACCTACACATATTTACACACACACACACATACACACACAAACTTGATAACTATTGTCCAGTCTCTAAATTTCCCTTTAGAATAAGGGTTTTCTGGGGGGCTTAGGATAAGTTGCAAAAGATTTTATACAAAGGTGATTCTTTGTGTTGCAACCTCAGTAGGACAATTTTCACATACCTTATATACTATCATTCAACAACCAAAGTTGGAGTTTGGAAGCAACATTTTCAGTCCTCCCTTAGCTAGTGATTCAAGCTGGTGATGGTGAAGAAGTCAGCTTGATGGCCAGTGCAAGGTAGAGCTTGTTCCTTTTTCCATACCATTACATGAAACAGTTTAGAGGGGTCATTTGTCAGTAAAGTGTATAGATGACACTCAATCTTATTCAATTGTCATCTTGGGCCAATCTGGCAATATTGTTGAAGTATTCTTACAATATCTCCCCCAGTTCTACTGTGCTGGCTCATCATAGTGGGTGGAGATATGTTTGATTTGATGGCGCACAATCAATTATCATGATATTTTTAAGTTGTCATAAACATGAACATGAGGTTTTCTGTTTGCTTCAGTGTTGCCTCTTAAAGAGAAATTCTATCTCTCCAAGTTTAGCTGTTGTGCCTATTGCAGCCCTACCTGTAGAAAGAGAATTTTACGTTATAAAGATTGATTCCCATAAGGAAAGGGATACCTTCAAATGAAGCCATTGGCAGTAAAAAAAACAAACAAAACCTTCCTTCTTTCCAGTGTTTTTTTTTGTAAAAAAAAAAAAAGGTGCCGGAACTCACACATGTCATACAACCCGCCTTGCCTACTCTACAAGGTTCCATCCAAAAAAGGTGCCGGAACTCCGTTCTGGGCGTTCTATGACCAAAAAAAGCCCTGCTTCTACTTCACAATAAAGACATTAGAGAAAAATTAAGAAAATCACTGCTGTAATGCCTTACAATATTAATTGGATCTAATAGGAAATAGTTATGAGGCTGAATTCTTGTAACCTTCTTTCTTTCTCTTACATGAATCTTAAGAACATTGTGAACTTGACATGTTCTCTTATATAGTACCCATCTAACTGGATAATTTAAATACACTATACATGGTGTTGCCTCTGAACAGCATGATTTGATGTTTCTTTTTGCTAAAAACTGTGGAGACTCCTTGGAGAATATACATGAATAAATCATAAAGTAAGCTTTTCTAACAATAGAAAAGTATAAAATTCTGAATCATAACTCTGGTTCATGAAATACTTCAAAATATTTAATTAATTCAATTTCAAGCAAATATTTTAGAAAAAGAAAAGCCCATATATCCAACTCATAGATAGGATATAAACTGAGTAAACAAACACATGTGATATGGTTCTTTTTACATAGTGTTTTTCATTCTACAAACTGTGCCTTATCCTCAACCTGGTATCTTCCTATGAGTGGAGCTTCAGATTTCTTGTTTATTATTGACATGCAACACATTTCAGACTGTATCAGGTTGGTGTAAACTGTTCCAGATTCACTTATTTTTTTACACATATAACTTTCTGTGTGTGTGTGTGTGTGTGTGTGTGTGTGTGTGTGTGTGTGTGTGTGTGTGTAAGGGAGATACAGAGGCAGAAACAAGTATACAGCAGATGGACAGAGTTCTGTGAATAGAACCATAGTGCATTTTGAACATAGATTATTTTACTTTCTCTTTGGCTTTCTATTCTAGGATTATTTTCAATGTAGGCCAAGGAAGGTCTTGAAATTGTATTGTTAAAGGCATATCACAAATTCAATTATTTCTGGGTTATAGCATAATACCATTAAAAAAGTATGTGGGCAGACTAGTAAATCATGTACAATTACCACAGTATGGAAGCACTCCCCTATATGGAGTGAGGGCAGAACATGTATTATATATAACACTTTATGGTTCGATGAACAGCCCACATCTTGTTGTAAAGGTTCCACTCCCTCCCCACCCAATTTTACTTTAAAATCTGTATCGGTACTTGGACTTCATTATACATACACCACATATGCTGACACATGACTAAGTTTAAAGCAAGGTTCTTTCTTTATCTTTGAATAAAATGCCACTGGCATACAAATCCAGACTGAAAGAAAAAAATGTAAGTAAATTTCAAGTGTTATATTATGAAACCTACAGATTTTTCTTCCAATTCTGAACATATGTTGCAAGAACATGAAAAGCAATAATGAAGCTAGAAATATACAAGAGGTTCTAGCAGTAAACCAGAGTCACAGCTTTTTAATGAATTTTCAGGAATTTGCAGTGATAAAATCTATACAGACCTAACCAGGCTAGTTGATAATATTAAGGATAGGGACAATCCAAAAATCTGTCCCATCAGATCCCAACTCCGGGGTCAGATTAAACCAAAATCTAAAATCCTTACTGAGGAAAGTTGATATGAAAGAAGAATACTGGATTTCGAGTGAGTGTATGCCAAATCAGTGGTGTGCTGGAACTGGCTCATCCCAGCTAATGTGAGCTGATTGCTACATTTTCTAGAACTACTAGCCCAATCTGCTGATTAGCTGTTCCTCAGATGGTTTTGTAGCACAGCCATAGGAATGGAGCCAGTCAAGCCAGTTCTTAAATATTTACCTGCATACCACTTCCTTAAAATGGTTTCTCTCTCTCCTCGCTATTCTTCATGATCTTGGTAAATGATACCAAAAATGCAGGTTTTCTTCTAAAACCTTCTTCTTAAGATAGACAAAATATGCCATAGCCTTTTATGCTACTATGGAGGGCTGTATTTTTAGACAGCCTGTGATAAGTGTTCTGGAAGCTTCAACCTTTCTATTGCAAAGGATCCAGGCAGACTGTGTAGAGGGAGACAAAAAAGAAAAACAAGTTTTGTGCAGGTTCAGTATGCCAAAAGCAATGTTATGCCACGTTGTTGAAGTGTCACATGTGTGTAAGTGTTCAAACAGAACATTAGAAAACCAAAAATAGTCAGCATCTGCCAGCACAAACTCTGCTCAGAAAACCTCTTAGTCAGCTCACTGAAAATGACACAGTTCAGTGAGGCTTGACAATAATCACACTCTATGAAGCTCAAAATCAAAGTATTCCTTCTCTCTTTTTCTCTTCTGTACTCCTTCCCTTTAGTTTTTGGTAAACAACTTTTGGAAATGAAATCTGTAGAGAAGAAACCTTTGTCCGTGACTGAAGCTGACATCAAACACAGGTCAGGAGCAGAAATTGGCTTCTGTGCAATCCCATATGGTGAAGGAAGAGGTGAAGAGGTAAGTGATCATCCCAAAGGATCCTGCCTCAACACTCCTGCAGAATCAGTCCTAGACCAATTAAACCCCTCTAATGTCACGAGGAAATTAACATGCTGCCTTTTCTGAAGAATGCAAGGCATCAAGTAAATGGGGAGAGTAAATAATAACTTCTACTGTCCTCAGTCTATCAGTGGTCCTATTTCCCCCCACCCACACTTTTTTGCTACTAAGTAGCAAGCATGTAAAAATTAATTCAGGAATTAATGAACAGTTATATTTCTGCCATTTTGATAGAAGACTGGTTTTTACTTAAAATATGGAATTTTCAGATATAAATTTCTTCCCAAATAATTTATGGCTGGGAACATACTTTCTGGCTTATGACTAGAAAAGTCTGTAGATTTTTTATTCAAGTGAATAATTGACCCAGAACTGCTACACAAATGAACAGACTGAGACAGTTATTTCAATGCATTTATATTTATATTTATTAAATTTGAATCCAGGAGCTCCAAGTGGAATATATAATAATTCTTCCCATTTTTTATTTCCACAGCAATAAGCTGGTGATATAGATTGGGTTGACAAAAAAAATGCCTGTCTGAAGTCACCCAATAAGTTTCCATAATGGAGAATGCACATGGATTTCTCTAAGCACAGCCCAGTATTTGAACTACTATGCTATACTAGTTCTTTAATAATGGAGATGATCGTGGTGATAATAATTTGCTTCCAAACTCTTCTGCTTGGCATATCAAATTAATGACAGTAAGTTTTGTATCTTACTTTTGTTGGGTGAACCTCAGACCTGATCTCCCTCAGATTATAAAATATCTTGAACCAACTACAATTGGAATCTGAATATAATTTTGTTCATCAAGAGAATGTTTAATACCTAGTCATATTTCTTGGTCATCAAGTGGACCCAAGCAGGAAAATTTAGAGAAGTAATTATTCACCAGCAGCTATCAGGAAAAAGAGGAGAGAGTGATAGATCCATCTGCTTCTGGTCCATATCAAATCCATTGCTATACCATCCATTTTTAAATTAATAAGATTATATTCTTAAAGAATCTCTAGAAAAGAGAAAAGATGAACCAGGCTTTGTTAATCAACAAATGTATGAATAGATTGGCTGGATGAAATCATAAAAATGATTCATATTATCCAACCAAAAGTATAGGTTTCCTACTTTCCTTTTCTTTGAGGCAGTAAGAGGAAAAAATAATAAAAACAGACTAAATAAAATCCTAATAAAAAAGGATTTGCCCACAACAAAGTGTGCTGTGTTGTGAATGAAATATATTCTGCTTCAATCTGCAGACAGACTTAATTCTCCTTATCAGCCAGCTTTGACACTTGATGGATGTACCATTTTTATACATATTAGCAAACACATTTTTATAGCTAATTAAGATGGAGCTGAAGGTTAAGGTTAGAGCTACCATATCTGAGTTACAGGAATCCAGCCAACCAGTAGACAGCAGAAAAGAAAGTTTACTATCTCTTTAGTCTGCCATCTAATGGTAGCATGGAATTTTGAAGTTATGTTTACTGTGGCCTAGCCTTTGTAGAGAAGACAAAGATACAAGCAGACTTAGGAGAAAAAAACTAAAGTTATCCTTGGGGGAAATGTAGTAAAAATATTCTGAGATGACAAAACAGAGCATGACAGCCTCTTAGTATTGAATGGCTCAATGTTTCTCAACCTCAGTAACTTTAAGATGTGTAACTGGGGAATTCTAGAAGTTGAACTCTACACATCTTAAAGTTGCTGAGACTAAGAAATACTGGAAAATAATTGACAGCAAAATGTGAGGGAAATGAAGTAGATGGGGAAAAAGCAGAAATATAAACATGAATATATTCCATTAATATGGATTTTTTTTAAAGCACTGTTGAAACTACTAGTCAACAGGAATGCTGATTTACCACCTGCTTATCTTAGGAGATGAGGGTGAAGGGATACAAGGAAACAACAATGTATGACTTAATAGACAGCTATAACTCCCTTTTTTATGATTCTGTAATCCCTTAATTTGGGATAGAGTCAGGGAGATTGGATGGAGTTTAGCATTTACTGGGTGGATGTCTAATTAACAACTAAAAGTTATATACAACCAGGCAGTATACAGTATAATTCCAACTTGTAGAATAAACCAGTGTACATATTCTGGAGATGGAGAGAAATTTCCTGATGATTGGATCCAGCACGAGCCCAAAAGCTTGGAAGAATAAACCTTTGGTCCAGTGATTGACTCAGATTGGATCCTACAACTTTATGTATTTGTTATATAAAGCTCAGCTTTATATACATGATGAAGCATTTTTTTCTATTTTGGAGGAAGAGAAATTCCTAAAATCTGGGGATATGGACTTAGCAGACAACAAGCATGAATTGTACATCCTACAAAGGTTTCTTCAATAACATTTGCCTATCACTAAGAGAAATAAAGTTGCTTTCAGAGCCCCACAAGCCACCATGTTCTCCACATTGCTTTTTAGACTATTAGTTCCCCGCCCTTCAGTGGATCAGCTCTTTCAATCTATTCTAATCTGAGAGTCATTTTCTGAGTCTTTTGGATAATTGAAGTAATACTGTGTTGGCAACTTGGTCCATAAAGCTAATAACAAACCTATAACTCTGAACAACCCTACAACTTTTTGCTGCTGAGCACCAGATTAGTATTTTAAAGCTGCTACAAATACAGTTTTCAAGGTTTATAAAATGGAATGTCTACAGGGATTTTATTAATAGCTAGGAAATGGCCAGCTTATCCCAGTAATTTCATCTGTAAAACAAGGATGAGCAAGAGAATTGAAAACATGTACAAATTGTATTATAAAACTCCATGCAGTGTCACTATGTATTATTTTATTTATTCAAGAGCAGTTATAGAAAACAAATTTACCAATGTGACCTTTCATGCTGATATAAATACAAGATTTATTAGTTGTTATTGAAAACTTCAGGCATTATTCACTATTGAAAGAAAAATAAAATGAATAATTTTATACTGGCAGTAGATACAGCAAATGATTTCTCAGTGGTATAGCTTGTTATTCCATAATAAAGGAAGTGATTTACAGAGTCCATTGTTGTCTGAATGTGCAAGAAAAATGAAACATTTCCCAAAATATATATTGTGTGCTACTTCCTGATATGTGATAGTAAAGCAATTATATGCCATTTGTGAACATCCCTTAACTGTAGATGGGAAGTTATGTATCTCACTGGTATGCTTAAATGAAAGGCCTCCATACTGCTTTTCTTGTTACTTTGCATCACATATCAATAATGTTGCATTGTTCC
>NW_015391751.1:0-22888 GCF_001527695.2 Protobothrops mucrosquamatus | reverse complement strand
ATACCTAAGGTCAGACTCAGTGATAGTATCGCCCAGACCACCGACATACAGTGTGGTAATTGTCTTGTCATCAGGGGGGTCCAGACGAGGCATTGTAGAAGCTCGCTTGAGGAGCTTGTCAGCCACAGGATCATTTATACCATAGTAGCGATCTTTAATGTTCTGATCTGCAAGAGGATCATCTGGATCTGTAGGTTTTTCATGTCTAAAGGTTCAGAAGCAATATTGTACAATATGTTGTTAAAAGTTGCTAAATTCATTTGATTCGTCGAACCTTCTAAACCAGTGTTTCTCAACCTTGACAATTTTAAGGCATGTGGACTTCAACTCCCAGAATTCCACAGCCAGCAATGCTGGCTGTGGAATTCTGGGAGTTGAAGTCCACATGCCTTAAAATTGTCAAGGTTGAGAAACACTGTTCTAAACCGTGGCACTAATTTGGCAACATAACGTCCAGAGAACTTAAAAGAAAGCTAGATTATTAGGTGTGGAGAGATTATGCAAATATTGGGATTTTTTTTAAAAAAAGCACCATTGCTGCAATTTCACGAGTTTCTCAACCATCAGAGTTAGTTACTTAGTATCATCCAAGAATTATAACTACTATCTCAACAGTAATAGCAGAGACCCAGTGGAATGATGACCCTTAGTTCACAGTCACTTTTGCAAGATTGTTGTGAGTGAAAAATAAAAAGGAACGTTTCCTTGAGGTGCTAAATGAATAAGAGAATAGAAATCCAATAAACAATGCTTTCATTTTGATATGTCTAGATTTGTTGATGCATACGCATTATTTGGGGGGTAATTGCCTGAACTCTTGAACCCTTTCCTTCCTTCCATCTGTCCTTCCTTATCCACCCATCCATCCATCCAATTTTGCCACCCACTTGCCAGGCAACTTAAAATTATAAAATTAATAAACTTCCACACTTAGTTATACCTGTAAGGACACTCTTCTCCCCTTTTACATTCTCCTTTCACCCAGAATGAACAAATATGAGGGCGGTTGCGCTTATAGTAAGGGGTGGTCCGAGCCAATTTTAGCAGCATGTCACTGGTAGATGTTGCCTTTCCAAGTGTACCAACAGCTCGAGTGCCATCAGAATTCATGATCTAGAAAAGCAGACAGATAGGGGTGGTTATTTTTTTTATTAAATTTACATGCCACTCATCTCATGGTTCGAGGGGTATATACTGTAGTAATACCAAGAAGGTTCATGTCCAAATATTGGACTCATTTAATTTGCACCACAAAAAAATAACATTTCTTCACCTCTCTTTCCATATTTTGGGTGTAATACTCTTTATTAACATCCGACTTGGGCATATCATCTTTAAGTGAGATTCCAGCATCACGAACCTGAATAGGTAAACCTAATATTGGAAAACAAAACAGACAATTGATACAAAGCGAAAACAAAGGGTATTTTTCCAAATAATAATAAATTACCTCTTTCACTAAAGTTACATCATGACGCTCTTCATTCTCTAAATCTATCCTATGTAATAGAATCCTATGTAATAATCAGACACCATAAATCCTAACTGTCTAATCTGTAGATGATAGTCCACTTTATTATATATTCTTTCACTCATTCTTTTTCTATTTCAAATTTCAATAAAGGTCTATACATTTCAGCAATTCAGGATCTCCTTACTTTCCGCCGCGCCCTCAAGACATGGCTTTTCCAACAAGCTGGCCTGGCCTAGGGAGGATTTTTAAACTGGGTTTTTTAGAAATTTTAATTATCACAACACAAAAATTTTGGTTTTAATTTGGTTTTATTCGGTGGGGTGTGTGGGTCTTTCTTTGTTTTAATAATGTTGTGAGCCGCCCTGAGTCCTTCGGGAGAAGGGCGGGATATAAATTGAAATAATAATAATAATAATAATAATTGCATGTTCACTGTTAGTACAAAATTCTATTTCAAAACCAGTCTTACAACGTTCAATACTATGAACTCTTTTATCTTTAAATCCTTCTGATAAATGTAAATAAGAGAACAGCTGGCAACTAGAACCATCTGCCGCCAATTGTTTCCTTCGTTTTATTTTGTATTCCCCTAGACAAAATTCTAATTTATAATATAGCCATTTATGTTTGCCTCTTATTTCTCATCTATTTTTTTGTGCTGAGAGCCACAAAGGTGTTTTCAGACACCACCTGGATTTGTATCTATCCCATATTATCAATATGGCCTATCTAACATAATTATTTCTAAAATCCACATGAACTTTGATTTTACTGTACCACAAATATCCATGGCACTCAAATCTCAGGTCCTGTAGAAATCTACATTTTTAGCATTATAAGTGGTCTTCATTTAATGCTCACTCATTCAGTGACCAAACTTATGAAGCTGAATGAGCGTAGTTACAACTGGACCTCATATTAACAGCCGTCGCAGAGTCTATGGTTACATGATTGCGATTTGAGACTTCCCCTGCTGGCTTCCCAAGCATGGGGAATTTGGCAGAAAATTGGAAGTTGCACACATATGAGACCCTCACTTAAGATTAGTCCTCATTTAACAAAAGTAGCTGGGATTGCACTGCTGGAACTGCTGTCACTAAGCAGCACAGTCACATAATTTTTCAACTTACAACCGTGTTGCTTAACAATGGAGTTTCTGGTCCCAATCAGCATTGTTAAATGAGGAGGATCTATACTTGGACAACAGTCATCACATTTATTTCCTTCATCCATTTTTTTGCAAAAGTATTTCTCCCCTCTGAGACTTTGAGATTTTATTCCATGTAGCTATATTCCAATTCTCTTTTAACTCGTGTTCAACTATGTAATATCGTATTGGGGCTGTGCATCACTTCAGGTTCAAAGATAAAAAAGATGTTAAACATCTTTTAGTACAGGTAGTCCTTGACTTGCAGCAGTTCGTTTAGTGACTGTTCGAAGTTATAACGGCACTGAAAAAAATGACTTATAACCATTTTTCACACTTATGACTGTTGCAGCATCCCCGTGGTCATGTGATTTACATTCATATGCTTGGCAACTGACTCACATTTATGATTGCAGTGTCCCCTTATCTTTTGCAATCTTCTGACAAGCAAAGTCAATGGGGACACCAGATTCACTTAACAACCTGTTACTAATTTAACAACAGCAGTGTTTCACTTAACAAATGTGGCAAAAGTCCTAACGGGGCAAAACGCACTTAACAAATTTCTCAGCAACATAAATTTTGGACTTGTGGTCGTAAGTTGAAGACTACCTGTACATCATTCTGAAACACACATAAATATCTACAGCGTTAAGACAGAAATGTTTGAAGATATAATAACCATAAAAAGAATGGTCAAGCTTTGGAGTAGATAGAAATACTGTACAAAGTAACCTTCGGCAAATTGGGAAAACAGAATTGATTTAACTCAGGGGTAGGCAACGTTGGCTCTTTTATGACTCGTGGACTTCAACTCCCAGAATTCCTGAGCTAGTTTGGCTGGCTCAGGAATTCTGGGAGTTGAAGTCCACGAGTCATAAAAGAGCCAAGGTTGCCTACCCCTGATTTAACTGATCTACAATTACTACTCACACAGATGTCCCAGAAATATTCAACATAAACCATTTTCTAACAGCACTTCAAAACTAATTGTAATAACTCAAAGAGAATACAGAAACCAGGATCTTAAAAGAAATATATGTGGAGATTTATTACATATTTTTACGGACTCTCCACCATTTATTTATTAGTGGGATGAAGCAGGGACAAAAAACATTAAAACTACCTTTTCTGATTTCACAGAGCTTCCAGTATTGATTTAATCAAAACGGTGGAACGTGGATTGACTTTTCGACCTAGTAATTTATATGACAAACCCTTTATTTTCACTATTAAGCACAATCAGCAATGTCTGCCATTTCAAGAAAGGGGATGCCAGACTCATTTCTCCAAATTGATAAATTAGTGCTGTTTATGTCAACATTTTTCATCTTGCAGAACTTCAGGTATGCAGACTCTGATCTCCAGTAACAGCAGCTCATTGTGTACTGGAATAATAATGTGCTAATTTTGTATTCATTGATTTAATGTAAAATGATAACTACAAACCATATTCCAAGTCAAGAAGGCAAGTCTGACAAACATTCTTCAGCTTGCTGCACGTTTGGCACACTTCAGTCTTCTTAAAACGCATACGAACACCAGGGCACCAACGGAAAACTGTGAACGGCCTGGCACAGATCTGAAACAATTATTACATTAATGTACATCATTGTAACCAAAATCCATTTTAAGGCATTTTTTTATTTAAAATATTTCTATCGTGCCTGTGTTCTATAAAATTTTACCTGGCTGACATATTGAACATCCAGATAAATTCCTATATTAAGTCAATATCTCAATTTAGGCATACACAGCTATATCTAATTTTCCATTATTTATGGGCTATACTGTGGTCTGAAAGATCTGTTTTTTGAGAGATTCAGTCTTACTTGTTGAAATAAAAAATAAAGAGGTAAGCATTGAAGATTGTACCACTTTTCTTAAACAGAACGTATTATTCAAAGATTGAGAGATTCTGGGTATGTTGCTCTGGTTTTTTTTTATCACATACATATTCCACTGCCTAAAGTACCCTTGTGATTTAAATGTTTACTTTTAGAACCAAGATACTTAGGTTTAAAGAAAAACAGCTAATTTATGTTTAGATAATGACACTAACAATTTGGATTTACACATCCAAGTTAATCCAATATATTTAGAGTTCATGTAATATTCTAAATTCAAGCAAATAATGTTAATTTAAGATAATGCCCAGGTTTATACAATTTCCTAAGTAACAGCAAAATTACATAATTCACAGAACCACAAGCTACTTCTTGTGTGCCATTCTTTACAATTACATAAGTTGTTGTTTCCAAAGGAAAGCGTACCTTGCATTCTTTTCCATATTTTTCTTTGGTCTAAAATATAGGAAGGAAAAAGCGTATTACAGCAGATAATTATCCCAAAACAATATATTTCAAAAATCAAGATTTGTGTTTTCATCACTATTCAAGAAGCTCATATGTATTTTGTACATGACTTACATCAGATGGAAGAACAGAAGACAATGCATATCAGTCTCCAATCATGACTAAAATCAAAACAATAACATGCAAGAAATCTTCACTCTTCATCTTCCAAAAGAGTCTAGATATCATAGTCCTATCAGAAATCTATTTCTTGATCTCCAAGAAATTCCAGCATGCCATCCTCTTCAAAGTTAGAACTAGCTTTTAACGTACCCAAAGGGATACATATATACACAAATAAAAACCTTAATGTACTCGAAAAAGGCTATTCACACATGGTGAGTATATAGATCTTTTGCCTAACTAAACATGTAGAACTATGAAATGAAACGTTTGCTTTAATCTTGACTTTATGCATCCAGCTAAATTAACGTTTTCCTTTTATCTTTTATTATGTGTTCAAGTACCATTCTGTCACAAACCACATACCATTCGGATATAGGGGTTTTCTCCAAGACAAGTCTGGCACAAAATAGGGAAATCCTACAGGAAAAAAAAACTATAATTATTATTCCAAGACCAAGATAATAGCACACCTCATCACTACCCTATTGTACACCAACAGGGCTGTAGATTTTTTAAAAAAGAAACTGACACAACTCTTCCAACTCTACACATGGTTGAAGAGCTACAGGATCACAAACTAAATGCTCTAAGCTTGCCTAAATTCAGAGAAAGGAAGCCAACACGCTTCATTCCTCCAGGAGAGCTGATCAATGTACGTGGCCGCCCCGGTCCCTCCGTGTGACCCCGGGGAGGAAGCTAGCCTGACTCCAAAGATCTCGGCTTCTCTATCCTGCCACAGGAAAAGCTCAGAGCAGGCAGCAGCCCCCGCCCTCGGCACGCTTCCCAACATCCCTTCTCGAGCAAACGGAATCGAAGCCTCTTCGGCCACGAAGCGCGACGATGTCAACAGACCGCCCGATTCAAAGCCACCCTCTCCCTCCTATCAAAGCTGGGCACCCAAACCTAAAGGACAACATTTATTTATTTTTTACCGCATCCTCCCAGTTCTGCCGATTATACGTGTTAGATCCCAAAGACGTCGCCATTTTATTGTGCTTAAAGTTGAAAGGAAAAAAAAAAGCGGGCCCGGAAGTAGACGCTCTGCACTCCGGAAGTACCCTTCCATAGTCCAGGTCCTTGACCAATGGCTGTAGGGGGCGGATAAGAGTGGTTTGTTTTTTTTAACGCCCTATTAGATGGGACCGCTTCCTTTTGACCGGTTGAACCGGAAGTGCCTCCCCTGGGCTTGTCTCCAAACCTGACCTCCAAGCGCGGGCTGAGTTAACGGTTAGCGTGAGCAAAGCGGAGGCGGCTTCCATTAACTATCATTCAATTGCAGACTAAGATGTAAGCGAGTCTTGGGGCGGGGGGGGAGGGGAAGAGTCGCAATGGACACTAAGAGAAAATGACCGTGCATTTTTCAGCACTCTTGGCAACTTAGATCGTTAGGATACCCGTAAGTACAGCATCGTATTTCAAGATTAATCCCAGGTCAAAGCACCGCCTACTCTGCAGGTATTATTTATAACTCAGCTGCTATCTAGAAGACCCCTTGAGTAAAGCGGAGCTTGCTTCTGAGTAAATTTATACGAGAAAAGAGGAATCGATTATGCCTACGTTTCTGAGCGTAAAACTCAGAGCATACTTGTCTTTTTTCGTTGTAACCCTCCCCACCAAGTCACAGCCATTACTATAAGATGGGAAGACATATAAATTGTTTAAATACTACTAGTATACTAATAATAATTGCTTATTTTATTGATTTAAGATCATTCCCCTTTAGCAAGAGTTGATTTGGGTGGGTTGTTTTTTTTTAGTGAATTCTGGAATACTGTAAGGTAAATGTACTCAACAATTAGCTGTTATTCCAGCTGTAATGTTAACAATTGATTTCGTGCCATCAGGTTGGTATCAACTCTTAGTGACCACAGAGATTTTCTGCATGATAATCTGTCCCTAATCTTGTATTTAAGGTATTTTAGCAGTGCAGCTATCAGTACTGTAACTTAAGTCCATCCATTTCACTGCTAGTTGTCCTCTTCCAATTTCCATGAATTAGAGCTTTTTCCAGGGAGCTAAGTTTTTGCACAATGTGTCCAAAGTAGGATAGCTTGGTCATCTGTGTCTTGAGTGACAATTCTGGGTTAACACTTCATATTAACATGGTCTATGTCAATGGTGGCAAACCTATGGCATGCCCTCTCTGTGGGCATGTGTGCCATCGCCCCAGCACAGAATTCACCAGAGTAGCGAGCAAGTGGTGTTTGAAAGTGACGGGGCAGTAACTGAACAAGTGAGTGAACAAGTGGCGTTTGGAAGAGACGGAGGAGTGAGTGGGGGAGAGACCGGACAAGAGGCCTTTGAAAGAGACAGGGGAGTGAGAGAGAGTGGAGGATTTTGCAAGCAAAGTGTGAGTGAGTGAGAGGGGCTTTTGCGAACGAAGGGTGAGAGAGAGAAAGGGAAAAGTGAGGGAAAGAAAGGAAAAAGAAAAGGCATTGACTTTTTTAATTTTGTGTTTTTGTAGACTCCAAGTATCCAAGACATCCAAAAATGAGTACAGCAAAAAAAGCAAAAATAGATAGTGGAAGATCATTCCAAGAGGCCTGGACACAGTTATTTGGAGTGATTGAACACAATGGGAAAGCATTATGTATTATGTGTAATGAAACTGTTGTGTGTCGCACATCAAGTGTCAGACAGCACTTTGACACCAACCACAAAAGTGTTGCCAGACTTGGTGAAACTGAAAGAAAAGAGTTTCTGATAGCTGCCAGTTTTCAAATTTCACTGTGCATAGCAAAACATGGTAAGCCCCTCTCTGATGGGGATATTATCAAAACGGCCATGTTGTCTGGGAGTAATTCCCTTTTTCATGATTTCCCAAACAAGGATAAAATTATTCAACGCATCTCTGAGATGCCACTTAGCAGAAATACTGTTAAAGATCAAATCCAGCACATGGCAAATGATGTTAGTCAGCAGCTCACCACTGACTTACAAAAGGCAGCCTGTTACTCCATGTGCTTGGATGAAAGCACAGATATAAATGATCGTGCAAGGTTAGCAGTAATTTTACGTTATGCTGTTGGTGATATCATGAGAGAAGAGCTGGTGAAACTGATGTCTTTGCCTGAAAGAACACAAGGGATAGATATCTACAATGCTGTGATGGAAGCTTTTTGGTCACAAGACCTAAGACCAGAAAAAGTGGTTTCAATTACTAGTGATGGGGCACCTTCTATGGTGGGGGCAACATCTGGTTTCATACAGTTCTTTGTTAAAGAAACAAAACATCAAGTCATTCAGTTCCATTGTATTATACATCAAGAAGCTCTTTGTGCCAGGGAAAGCAGCAAAAACTTTGAAGATGTCCTCAAAGATGTCACAAAAATGGTGAATTACATCATGGCTCATGCTCTGAATCTTCAACAGTTTCAAGCACTTCTTGAGGAGGTTCAGGCACAGTATAATTGTTTACTTATGTATACTAATGTCCGGTGGCTGAGCAGAGGACGAGTCCTGGAGAGATTTGTAGCCTGCTTGGATGAAATTAGGCTGTTTATGAATGAAAAAGGACAGGAATATCCACAGCTCACTGATATGGCCTGGCTTACCAACCTCATGTTTTTTACAGATTTTACACTACACTTCAGTGTACTGAACAAACAATTACAAGGTGTAGGGAAAACAGCAGAAAGGATGTTTTGTGATATCAAAACATTTGAGAGAAAACTGCAGGTTTTTGAAAGAGACCTTGAAAGTGGGCAACTGAAATATTTTCCAAATCTAAAAATGCATTTAGAAAATTCTACAATTGCAGACAATCCTACAAGCCACCAGGAAATCTACAAGGAATTTTCTAGCATTGTAGCAGCTGCAAAGGTGAATTTTAATAACAGATTTTTACAGTTCCGTAAGATGGAGACAACCCTGTGTTTTCTTACTTCTCCAGATAAAGCCAAATTTAAAGAACTTGATCTTTCCTGCTTACATTGGTTAGATTTAGAAAATCTGGAAATGGAGCTAGTGGAATTTCAAGAAAACTCTATCTGGAAAAATAAATTCTGTGGCCTGCGTGAAACACTTGAGAAGATAGAAGGGATGACAAAGGACAGCACAGTTAGTTCTGAAAATGAAATCCTTAAAGTGTGGAATTCTCTGCCAGATAATTTTAAGTCAATGAAAGCACTTGCAATTGCTTTCCTTACTTTGTTTGGATCATCTTATGCTTGTGAGCAGCTGTTTTCAGCTTTAAATTATATCAAATCTGACACCAGAAACAGACTAACGGATGACGTGAGTGCTGCATGTGTTGCTCTCAAACTTACAAAGTATGAGCCAAGGTTAGACGAATTATCAGCAAGCATACAACAGCAAAAATCACATTAATTGTTCAAAAGTATGCCAAATGCAAACTTTTACCTTTCAATAAAAAGTTGTTTGTATCATTGAAAACTCTGTTATGTTTTTCTTTTAAGACAAAAGATGTTAATAACAGATCATGTCAGACAAATCTTATTGCATTCTTTGACCAAGTGACAAAATTAGTGGATCAGAGGAATGCTGTGGATATAATTTACTTGGACTTCAGTAAGGCATTTGATAAAGTAGATCACAACCTACTAGATAAGAGAAAAATGTGGGATAGACAGCATCACCAGCAGATGGATTCGTAGCTGGCTGACCGGCCGTACTCAGCATGATCCTCAATGGAACCGCATCTACATGGAGGGAAGTGTGTAGTGGGGTGCCCCAGTGCTCTTCAACATCTTCATCAACGATTTGGACGAGGGGATAGATGGGGAACTCATCAAATTTGCAGACACCAAGCTGGCAGGAATAGCCAACACTCCAGAAGACAGGCTTAAGATACAGGAGGATCTGGACAGACTTGAACACTGGGCGCTATCTAACAAAATGAAATTCAATGGTGAAAAAAGTAAGGTTCTACATTTAGGCAAGAAAAACCAAATGCACAGGTATAGTTTAGGAGGTACCTTGCTCAACAGTAGTAGAGGGACCTCAGAGTCCTAGTGGACAATCACTTAAATATGAGCCAGCAGTGTGCTGCAGCTGCTAAAAAAGCCAACAAAGTGCTAGGCTGCATTAACAGAGGGCTAGAATCAAGATCACATGAAGTATTAATACCACTTTACAATGCCGTGGTAAGGCCACACTTGAAATACTGCATCCAGTTTTGGTCACCACGATGTAAAAAAGATGTTGAGACTCTAGAGTACAGAGAAGAGCAACAAAGATGATTAGGGGACTGGAGGCTAAAACATAAGGAACAATTGCTGGAATTGGGTATGTCTAGTTTAACGAAGAGAAGGACAAGGGGGGACACGATAGCAGTGTTCCAATATCTCAGGCTGCCACAAAGAAGAGGGAGTCAAGCTATTTTCCAAAGGGCCTGAAGGCAGGACAAGAAGCAACAGATGGAAACTAACCAAAGAGAGAAGCAACCTAGAACTAAGGAGAAACTTCCTGACAGAACAATTAACCAGTGGAACAACCTGCCTCCAGAAGTGGTGAATGCTCCAACACTGGAAGTTCTTAAGAAGAAACTGGATAGCCATTTGTCTGAAATAGTATAGGGCAGTGATGGCGAACCTTTTAGAGACCTAGTGCCCAAACTGCAACCCAAAACCCACTTATGTATCATCGGGTGCCGGGTGGGTGTGGCCCATTGGGTGGGCATGGCTGCAGTGGTAACGGCAGACTGGGTGGGACTAAAAAGTTCAATCAATCAGTTCCAACTTTGTGAGATCTTTTTTTTTCCTGTGAGAAACAAATTGATTGATTGAACTTTTTTTTTTTTGTACACGGCAGCGGGGGCCTAAAGCGAAAAGATTTTATAAAACCCAGCTGAAGGCCTAGGACTAGCGCGCATGCCCACAGAGAGGGCTCTGGGTGATGGCGCACATGCCCACAGAGAGGGCTCTGCATGCCACCTGTGGCACACGTGCCATAGGTTCGCCACCACGGGTATAAGGTTTCCTGCCTGAGCAGGGGGTTGGACTAGATGACCTCCAAGGTCCCTTCCAACAGCCATAAAATTTATAGATTTGGCAATTTAGGCAACTTATTTCTACTCAGGTTGCCCACCTCTACCACCCCAGGTGCATGATGGTTTTCAGAAATATTTTGCTAACAGCTTTCAATGTTATTGCCTAGTACAATTCTTCAGTTAAAAAATACTTTACTCCATGTTTTATTAATACATCTTGCAACTCAATTTATCCTCCAACTCTTAAGGTTGAACATTAAGGGTTTTAAAATAGATGGCACGTTTAAATTCAGAACACAACATATAACGTAACATAGCAGACAGATTTTTCTGTTCATCTTGGACAAAACACAATCCAAACCATTCTGAACTCTGCCATATGCCAAGTATCTCAAGGTTTTTTGTTGTATCATATGGGCAGGTGGCAGGAATAAAAATATGAAAACTAATCATCAGGAAGTTGCCTCTGGAAAAGCTATTTTTGGAGTTTTTAAAAAGCTATGATCTGGTGAAATAGAATAAATGCAAATGAACAATTTGAGGAATCTGGAAGTCTTAAATTTATGATTTGTAAATTGCTCTCTACGTAGATGGACCAAGACATTAACTCTAAATGTTTCTATAGTCCATCATGGATATGTTTAGAAAGTTATTTATCTATAGTGCTATTTGCTGTTGGTTGAATATTAGTTGGTTCTGAGTTCAGAGCATTCCCAAGACTCTCATCTCTTCTAAAGATCTTTGCTAGGTCTTCTGCATGGTCTACTCTTATCCCTCTAGTACACAGTGTATAGAGCCCCAGTTCTCAGCTGCCTTGTGTTTGAAGTACATCACACCTTGGTACTATAGCATCTTTCAATTCCTGCCTATTGCCAGTCTTACCCTTTTGATTGCCACTACAAAGCATTTGGAATGGCAATTTAATTTCAATTCTAATTTGCTACATAAAGGACAATTAACATTTCTACTTGCAATAAGTGTTTCACAGCAGACATCACCATAGATTTTCACAGAGAAAAGTATATAATTTAACTAAAATAGTGTTTGTTCTTTGCTTTCATATTCATTTTAAATATGCATGTCTGAATTGGTTAGATGAGTGGGATATACAAGGGATGGATGGATGCTTTCAGTTAATCTAAAACGTTTCAACAGTTACTCCAATCATCATGCCTATAAGTGCAATAAATGTTTCACAAGCAACAACTAAAGGATAGTAATGTAAGCTAATCGTTTCAATTGATATTTTACATAGAAAAAGCATTGATCAGATTCACATTTGTGAATGTTAAAAAAACCCCCACATTTCCACTTTTTATGGAGTACAGGTAGTCCTCAACTTACAACAGTTCATTTAATGACCACTCGAAGTTACAATGGCACTGAAAAAAGGGACTTATCATCATTTTTCACACTTACAACCATTGCAGCATCCCCATAGTTAGGTGATCAAAATTCAGATGTCTTAGCAACTGGTTTATATTTATGACGGCTGCTATGTCCTGAAGTCATGTGATCCCCTTTTGACAAGCCAAGTCAATAGGGAAGCCAGATTCACTTAACAACCTTGGTTACTAAATTAACAACTACAGTGGTTCACTTAACAGTTGTGGCAAGAAAGGTCATAAAATGGAGCAAAACTCACTTAACAAATGTTTCACTTTGGAACAGAAATTTTGGGCTCAATTGTAATTGTAGGTCGAGGACTACCTGTAATTCAAAATTTGGGACTACTGCATACCTTGTAAAAGATGTGCAAAAGTAATTTATTGGTCCAGTTTTACAAAACATGAAGTTATGCAAGCATTGCCAAAAGAAATGTAGGCTAGTTATTTCTAGTCATACAAATATGACAGAAAAATCTTACATATGATAAAAGAAAAATACATGAAAGCAGCTTTGAGTGCGTATTTATTTGAAGTTCACTAAATTGTACAATAAGGCAACACAGTTATCCTAATACTGATAAAGGCAGAATGTCCCTCCAGTGAAATATTTTTACAGATATGCAAAGTGAGATATGTACAAGTACTTATATTCTAAGAGATCAAAAGGAGAAAAGACTTTTCAAGTATGTCCCAACTTTCTATGTGTTTACAAGGAATCTTAAATGTATATTAGTTCATTACACTATTAACTTACCGGTATTAATTGGACTTCTAATTAGTGTGTGTGGAGTTAAATCATGGATTTTGGAGTTAATGTATAAATTTGAGAACAGCAGACATTAATATTGTACTACATATTGAATACATATTGCCTAGATGTCTTAAATTCATGCTGCACAACGTATATAATCTACATCAATTTACATCAATTGCACAGAATAAAGGTGAAACCTTTATTTAGATAGTGCCAAATAAATTAAAACTACTTAAATATACTTTCTAACAACTTAGAAAATATATTTCCAAGGGCTTTAAGTCCATCTTCCAATTATACATTTCTATTCATCTTCTCCATTCCAATCTTGCACATGATAAATATTCACACTGTAATGTATGCCCATGGCCACCAGTCTGCAATCAGGTCTTTTCACTTTCCCATTACATACAATGTGTATGCAGTGCTACAATATTAAATGTCAAATCATTAAAATTCAAGACCCCAAACTTGGGAATTATACTTTATAATAATTTATTCATTTTCCTATTAACAAAACCTAATGAAAGCTGTTCAGTAGGGGGAATAAGATTTTACACCTTCAGTGCAAAACTGCACAATGGCGATGGTAGCTATTTTTCCAAGAGGTCTTAAAATTTCAAATTTACATACTAAAAGTAATTAAAATCATAGTAAGCTATCTTTGGTCAGCATCCTGTTCCTAAAGGAATCATTTAACAAAAACACTAGTGCTTGTCCCAATTGGATCTTTGCTTCAATAAATACAATACAGCAGCAAATGCAACTATCCAAAACTGCATTTCCTTTAAATAAGCATTCTCCAGCATAAAAAGTTAAACCCTCCAACTATATAGTATTGATACCTGTGCTATTTACTTGTCTTCCTTTCACGCTGCTGTGCTGATTACTGCTTTACTGAAAAATCCACTTGAAATAATTACTACTATCAGAAAAGTAGTAATCCAGTTATCAGAAAACGTACCAGAGAAGGAAAGAGATTTTGTCCAATACTAGCTTAGATAAATTGGTGCAAGGAAAGCTAGTAAAAGGTTTTGCAAGGAACTAGTGTGACTCTTTTTTCAAGGAAGATAGAAGATAACTACAAACATGCACACTAAAGCTGTACTGTCACTTTGACTATGCATGTGCTATAGTGACAGAACTACTAATTCACGTAATGGATGTGAAGAGTAGGAGGCAAAGAGAAAAAAAGCGTCTTTTTTCTATTTCAACTCTAGCTTTTTGGGCTGAAATTTCACTTTCCAAGGCATCTCTGTAAAATCAGTATTTTAACGCAATGCATTTTCAAAGCATAGTGTAACAGTCAACTATCATTTAGCATTCAATCAAGACACAAACTTCAGGGAAGCAGAGGGCCCAGGCTGAGCTCCACATGATGGGTGAGCCAAATGACTTCACAACTCTGATCACATTCCTCTGTGGGGCGCATTGGAGCGGCAAGATTTTTGAACTCATGCCTCATCTTAAAGCTTACAGTAACTTTTCCTTCTTCTTTCTGTGGAGTAACTTTGATGAATATCCCAACTTTGTTAGCCTTCCGGAAAGCTATGATGCTACAAAACAGGAATAATAATAATAATAATAATAATAATAACAACAACAACAACAATGAATACAACAACAATAATAATAATATTGAAATAGTCTGTTGTTCAAATAAGTAACTGCCAATTCAATTTCTTCCTGGATCTTGCAAGCTTTCAATACTGCTCCAGGTCTCTCAATTTTCAGGAGCAAATAATATCATCTCCCCCATCTTTCCATGATGAAAATCTTTACTAGAATAATTAGATCACCATAATTGGAAGAAGAGCTAGATGCAGTCCAATTACTGTATCTTACTTTGATAGTTGATAGCTATAAAATCTATACAAATTTATATTACAAGAACAATCCTAGCAATACTCTCAACCTCATACATGAGCGTTTTTAGGATTGCGGAACATAATACAGGTAGTCCTCGACCTACGACCATAACTGAGCCCAAAATTTCTGTTGCTAAGTGAGACATTTGTTAAGTGAATTTTGCCCCATTTTATGATCTTTCTTGCCACATTTGTTAAGTGAATCGCTATAGTTGTTAAGTTAATGACGCGGTTGTAAAATGAATCTGGCTTCCCCATTGACTTTGCTTGTCAGAAGGTAAACACATGACCCCAGGACATGCAATTGTCATAAATATGAGTCAATTGTCAAGCAGCTGAATTTTGATCACATAACCATGGAGATGCCGCAACTGTTGTAAGTGTGAAAAACGATTATAAGTCATTTTTTTTCATTGCCACTGTAACTTTAAACGGTCACTAAATGAACTATTGAAAGTCGAGGGCTACCTGTATATTTTCTCAAAGGAGAAAAAAAAAACCACCCAATTTTCAGTGCAGATTAATTAACTAGAAATTGCTAGTTGTTTAAAAACAGTAATTGATTTTCAATGATTTGAGTCTTTTTTTTATTATAACAATTTTAAAATTCACAGCGTGTATAAAGAAAATTCAATTAGTTACAGTATTCCTCTTTTAGTTTCAATAGGTCAATTATTTGGGACGGGGACTTAGTATAGATTTGTAAAATTCAAAAGCATTGACACTTATGTAAATATATTGATGTCTTCATTGTACCATGGCACCTTACTCCCAAAGATAAAAATGCTAAGATTTTTCATAATTTCTCAAGTTGATTCTGTTTGACTTCATTTGCTACTTTAGAGAGAAATAAACTAATAATTGTCCAGGATAGTTATTGTAAGTAAATTGTGGGCGGGGGACAATAAATAGTTATATTACTCAAGAAATGTGCTACAAAACAAATGTGGACTTGGGTTAAAGAAAAGCACCATTTAGTCTGTCATCTTGCTTCCAACAGTAGCCACCCAAATGCCTTTGGGATGCTCACAAAAAGGGCCTTAGTTTTAGTGCTTGCTCCCTTAGCAACCTCTATCAAAATACTACCTCCCTGGCAAGTAGTACCCAGTGGTACTCTGTGTTTAAATCTGGAGATTTTTCAGCTGCATTGCCAATAGATAGCGATGGATCTGTCCTCCATAGATGTATTTAATTCCTTTTGGAAGGTATCTAAACTAATGTCAAATGAAGGCTGCATCTGATCCTGATGTTTGCCAGAACTAAAATCACTGATACAGTAGGTTCATCCTCTCTGCTGCACATGTCAGAGTATGTATCGGATGGATGTAGAAAATTCCACTGGCATTTTATGAAATATATTCTTTGGTCTCTTTAGAATCTAGTGCTACTAGGAGAAACAATATTTTTTTTAATTTCCACCTAGAAAAAGTCAGGATAGCATGGGTCAATTTTCAACAGTGGGTAAATGCAAGTCTATAGCTATGAAAGCAGACAGACAAACTTACTCAGGGTCATCTTGGAAATCTTGAGATTCTGCCAAGTCATCATATTCTGCTGCTGCATCTTTGCCAGCCAAGATTAGTTCCTTGGAAGGAACCATCACCTGAAAAGAGACATAGACAAAAAAAGGTTTCATAACAAATATGAAAACTTGGAAGATTAAGAACCACTGTAACTGCTAATGAAATTCGAACTACCATGGAAGCTTCTCCTATCCAAAAGCACTATTTTCCTCACAAGATCTATTACCCATGCTAATCATGGGTATTAAAAGCCTCCTCTCCTTTTTTTTAAATAACTGTGTTAAGGCAGAAAATCATTCTAAACCTGAAAAAGGACTGTGCAGATATTCACAATTCTTATATATTTTAGCACAGTAACAGTATATACATTAGCTTATACATGTAAGATGATAAGAAGCTACAGTACCTTTGCAGTACTATTAATATCCTCAGGATCATTTTCCTCACATTCTTTTAAGGTCACATGGGTAAGGCTTTCCACTGGATTGGTTAGAGTTAGAAGAACTTGACTTTCCTATGAATGACAGAAGTATATAAGAGACTAAGTAACACTCATGAAGGTTCTGTATGGTTCTAGATTGAGAGCATTCATTTTTGTCTGTACGATGCCCTTTTAGGAAGTGCTAACCTCCTAAACAGCAACATGAACCATTATCCCATTCATTTTTCTAAACTATAAATATCCTATTCATATTGGAGTTAAGGAAAAATATGAGTTGGTTTGCAGTCAACCAAACCAAAATCAAACAAAAAATCTGAAATAGGTGTGCAAGCCATGGATTCCATCAACTATGTATCTCATATGTAACTAAGGTCACCAAGGATTTTTTGCTAGGCTTCAAGCACGTATCTTCATGAAGAAAATAATCACCTCCTCACAAACTCTTTGATAGAGAAAAAAAATTGTCTTTTTCTTTTTTTCCCAGAGACCGCTGGGAGAAAGAAGAAATTGTAAGCTTGGGTTGGAGGAAGTCAAGATTCATTTCTAACCTCAAATTTAAGACTAAAAGTTCCAGCAAGGATAGGTAAAAGAAGGAATCTGAATCAAGGAATTACTACTTGAAGAAGTGTAAGTATATGCCTAGTTAGCACTACATTAAGATTTCTGAGGGGGCTGTCTGGTTTTAATTTCCTATCTCTGGTTATATAAAAACAGTCCTATTTGATAGAAGGTGGCATCTCTTTCCATCAGAGTTGCTTTTATATTAGTAGATTAGTAGATTCCTTCAAAAAAACATGTACGTTGAGGGATTTTTTTTCCCAGTGGGAGATTTCTATAAGGTGTTTGTGATAATAGCAGCACTGCATAGTTTAATTAATCTTCTTGTCCACTGAATGTTTCACTTTCTTATTTTTAATAAAGCAAATTTCCTTTCAAATTATAACTTGTAATCATGATCTAGCTTCCCAAAGGAAAGTAGAGAGGCTGTTTTCCATAATTATACACCTCAATGCTACAGAGGCCAAAGAGTAGCACCATTAAATTTCTTTTTCTCCCAATCTTTTTCCCTGCTGTTTACCAGAAGCCAAAGAGCTTGCAAGATTAGTGAAAAGGTATCAAGCAAAGGCATTTCCAGGAAGTCACATGGTGACGATAAGAATTAACAAGCCCTACCCTGATGCTAGGAAAGTGGGCCATGGCTTCTAAAACTAGAGGGCTTCTGGGAGAGAAGTTTGACACCTCCAAGTTTTCACCTTAAGGTTTGGCGTTATCACTATACCTAGTCTTTCCTACATGAAAGAAAAGGGGAAATGCTTCAAGATTTACAATTTTCAAAAGCATGTCTTAAACTTCATTATGTTGGCACGTATTACTTATGGACACCTTTTTCAACTGTTTCATCCTGATAGGCTTTTGAATCCAATTTAAAAACAGTGGATTGTGAAACCATGAGTTAGAGCCATGTCTTCACTGAACCAATGTTATTAAAAATAACATGTTAGTTTTCCAGGCCTCTGTCACATTTTAAACAAAACAAAAGATTTAACAGCCACTCATATTCAGGCTTCACGAAGTTTTGAAGGTCCATCTTCAAAGAGGGTTAAAAGTAAACCATTACTAACCTTCATATAACGGAGATTAGGAATAGACATGATTCTCACTTCTGGGATGTAATTGCTATAAAAAACACCAATAGGAAATATATGAATGGCATTGTCTCTAGCCTTTTCGCTACATTTTATAATTTTAAATACCTCATTTTTCAATTATGCAGTTTTCAAATTATTTTGAACACTGAAACATTTTTAAAAACTAGCAAAAATATATGATTGGGAAACAGGTTTTTGTAAGGAGGTTATACTGTAATTTATAGCTTCCAGTTTGTTTTTTCATACAATATAGTCATTGTGAAGCTATGCTTGCCAGAATCACTTAGCTCGATTACCCACACTTCACAGTGTCAGCATCAACACTTCATTGTTTATTTATTAATTTATTTATTAAATTTATATGCCACCCACCTTGCTGATAAAGCGACTAAGCATGGCTTTCCCCAATTCCATTTTTTTTCTTTCTCAACCATTACCGTAGAGCTGAAAGGAAAGTTGGCTTTTCCTAGAAATCAAGGCTAAAGACTGAAGGAAGTGATTTCCTCCATGGGATAGAAGTAATCTTGTCTTCTGGCTAGGATCAGTAGAATAAATCTTACCTGCCAGTTCTTATCATCAATAAGTAATACTAATTTTTAATCTGCCAGAGCAGAAACCAACTTAACTACCAGAAGCACACATACTTGAATTAAATGGCTATTACAGTCTCTTGTGAAAGAAAAACATAACACTTAACATAATGTCTAGCTGACTGCACTGCATTGCTTAATAAAACTGGAATTTAAAAAAATATATTTTCACACATTTATTATATCTATATTCATAAGAAAGGCTAAAATAGAAAATCTGCTACTAGCACATTAGTTTTCTGCGTGCTGGAACTCGGATTGTGACAACCTTTATTTGCCAGAAGAAATTGTATACAGCAGATATAGATTTATCCCAACCATGAGAATTTGCTTCAAGTCTTTTGATTTCTTGCAGTCACTGTTTTCAAACTACTTACACAGCAGCCAATTGAATTTTGAATTTTATTGATGTGGGGTTGAACTCTGGTTTACTCAAATTGTGTTCACATTTCTACAAACAAAATAAAAAAAATGAGAGTAAGAAGTTTGCAAAGCTATGCTCAAGAATTATAAATACCACTGCAGAATCATTTTATTTTACTCAAATTCACTAAACAGAATGTCAGGGCTGGACTGTATCCAAGAGTGGCTGTTGACAGTAGAATGGAAACTGCTCCTGGGATGGATTGCTCCTGAACTGAAGCCTTAAGTAGATCTCAAATCTGCTGCAGAGAACCCACTATTCTCCAGAATAGATAGGAAGGAAGGAAGGAAGGAAGGAAGGAAGGAAGGAAGGAAGGAAGGAAGGAAGGAAGGAAGGAAGGAAGGAAGGAAGGAAGGAAGGAAGGAAGGAAGGAAGGGGCATGAGTATGGGGAAAAAAACAAGGGCATTCATCCATATGAATATAAAGTATTTCCTTAACAATGGAACTAGCCTATAAAAATGCTGAAAGTTTTAATTTAGACATTCAAAAAGGTAACTTTCTGTTTCCTAAAAAGAACCTGCTCTATTATCAGGCCTAGCCCAAGAAAGAAGTAAAAAAAAAAGCCAGTCAGACTTCAGTTCTTTATTTGCATAATACTGTATAGACAGAATCTTGTCAGTTTAATCTTATGCTACTCTAACCTAATGGAGATACCCTGGGAAATTCTAGGGAGGGGCTGCTATCCCAAACTTCTTTCCACAATCCAGCTCCAAACTGTGCTTCCTGTTGTTCCACCCTTGGAATGTGGCCCCTCCTTCCTGGGAACCTGCTGTGTTATTTTAATCCACATCACCTCCCCCTTCACAGACACATTCCAACACAACTGTCAAGGTTTATTTAGTTTGGGATGTTGTTTCCTATAACAGCTAGCCACAAGCCTTTGAGAAGATGACATGGAAACATACCTTGCCTAGGAACTGATATAGATATAACCACCATGCAGAATATCTACAGATTACCTTCTGCATCTCTGACTATACAATGAGGCAGTGTGCTTTGTAAATGCATTTTACAGTGTTGAAACCCAAATGTACAGTTATTCTGCATCACAAATTTATCCGATGTAACATTTAAACCTACATTCATTTTGACAATGAATTCTACAAATAATTATACAAATCTATATTCTAAATATATCTTTTAGGATAAGGTTCTTTACATTTTTGGAGCTTAGTCTTTTATTGCTCTTTCCTTAGGTCATTAGTTCTCATATTCAAATAAGAACTAAAGAACGAATTCAACTCAATGATAATATGCTTGTAGTTGAAACAAAGCACTTAGCGTCTACCTCATTCAGTTTAATATTGGGCATGCATTGCCTGGAATTGTCAGTATTCCACATTACTCCTTACCACTATTACCAGTAGCCACTGGAATAAACACATAGCATCTTTGTGAACTCACAAAGCAAAATAACTTTACAGTTTGGTTTCAACACTGTAAAATGCATTTATAAAGCACCCTGTTTCATTATATAGTCAGAGAGAAGTAATATTTTCCTATTGAAGTAATACAATTTTTTTGTAATCTAAGAATTCTCAAAACATGCATTCCCGTGTTTGAATTACATTCAAAATCAGCCAAGGGCCAAATTACATGAAAGAGAACTGGAACAATTCAAGGACAGGGAATTCTGGAATTTGCATATGATCTCTGATTTTGCCAAAAATGACAGTGTGATGGTAGTAGTTTTTCATAGTGATTACATACCCTGCATCGCAGTGAGCGTTTGATCAGAAGGTGCTTATGACGTGGATAAAGTTGAGAAGCACAAATGGGCTGAAAATCTGGCTGCAGGAGGCGCTGCTTTAAGGTTGTCACTATTCACAATACAGGAAGTTCAGAAAATTCACAATCTCAGTTAATGACTTTGAATAAGAAGAACAAGCGTTATTTGAATCAATCAGCTTGGACCAAAAGACAAGCTAAACTATTACCTTCTGTTAGATTGACTGGCCTTGTGTAATAATCCTCAGGTAAAGGTTCTACCTCTTCCACAGCCTGAGCTGGTTCAATTTTTATCTCCTTGTGGTCTTCCCCTTCTTTCAGCCTGAGGCAAAAGGAATGGATCGATTGCTTTTGAAAGAAGCCATAAAAACCCGAGCAGTGCTAAACTGCTGGTTCAAATGAAGCAGCACAGAGCTGCTAGAGACTAATTCTTTACTTAAATTCAGCACTTCTTGCAGCACTTGGAATAGCAGCTGTAACACTCAACCTAATTTAAGCTTTACATTTTATCACTGAATTAATATAAATAGCAAATTTTAGAGGTAAGAACATGAGCTGTAGGGGCTTTTTTTAAAAATATAAAATGACACTTTAGACAAGATTGCAGGTACAGCTTAGATGTCCACACACTGGTATTGAAAGTATAACATTTAACTAATCAGCTAAGAAGGAAAATCCAGAATTATCCTTGACTCTGAGGCTATTTCCATTTTATATGATTGGTATTAAGCAATGTAACTTTATCAATATGAAAGAACTGGTACTCACGAAAGTCCAGTAAGAGCACTGATGGGGGCCCCAGGCCTCTGACGTTGAAGCCTGGTTCCAAGGCCATATTTGTCCTACAAAAGAGATACAGGTAATCCTTGCCTGGTTGCTTAACAACCCTTCAAAGTAACAAGACTGAAAAAAGTTACTTATGACCCATCCTTGAAGATATGATTGCCACACCATCCCCCCAGTGACGCATTTCAGGCGCTTGGCAATCAGCTCACTTTTACAATTAGTTTGCAGTGTCCCACAGCCACATCACATTTTGTTCCTTTTTTTTGCCATTTTCTAGCAAAATTGTGCCCATTGGATAAAGTGGTTTCACTTTTACAACCACCTTTATAACCACTGTTTTGCTTTGACTAACACAGTGACTCATTCAACGACTCATTCAACGTAAAAACAGTCATAAAAATGAGTCTGATCATGTGGTGCCTCCACTTACTACCACAATTACTTAAAACCAAAATTCTGGTCCCAACTGTGGTTGTAAGTCAAGGATTACCTGTCAACAGCAAGAAGTGAGTTGGTAAACGAAAACATACCATCTTGGGGTTTGGGGCAGCTTAAAAACAAGATGTATCAATTACAAGAAAAGCAAATTTGGAAGTTTTCTCTGTTCAGATAAAGTTTTGATAATTTGACTAACAAAAAGCAAACATACAAAAGCAAAAAAAGGAACAAGCCCTTCAATCACTG
>NW_015391750.1:20088-22902 GCF_001527695.2 Protobothrops mucrosquamatus | reverse complement strand
ATAGGCTCTCCCTTATAATGACCGCTACCCCACCGCCCCTACCCCGGGTCCTTGGCTGATGAAATACCTGGAAACCCGGCGGGCAGATGTCCACGAGGGGTACACCCCCTTCCGTGCCCAGCCAGGTCTCGGTGATACCTGCCAGGTCCGCACCCCCCTCTTGAATGAGATCTTGGATGAGGGGGGCCTTGTTCACCACAGACCTGGCATTGCATAGCATCAGCCGGTGATCCCGGGCCCGAGGGTCTAAGATCCCTGGGGGCCGAGTAGAGTCCTGAGGACCGGAGCACCCACAAGCTTGTAAGCAGCGTGTGCGTGCTCCCAAAACCCGATATGGTCCTCTGCTCCCGCCATATCTGCCCCTCCCACTGACCATACTGATCACACCACCCTCCCTTAGCCCCCCAACCTCCCCCCTCACCATTCTAATGCCGCGTCCATGAAGCTACTGGAGAGACATTGAGCCTCCCCATTCACCCTGCCCCCAAATCGCACTTTGAAAGTCTCCAGACATCCCCCCCTCCCCATTTTCCTCCATCTTCTGCCTCCTCCAAAGTCTCCTTCTGGGCAAAAGGAGAAGCAGCACCATCTTTGTCTCAGATTCACAGAGTCCCAAATCCGCTTTCTGGAGGCTCAGTGCAGAGACAAATGGGCAGAAGTGGGGAGAGGGCAGAGGGGGCCCCCACTACCCTATACCATTTCAGACAAATGGCTGTCCAGTCTCTTCTTTAAAACTTCCACTGTTGGAGAATGCACAACTTCTGGAGGCAGGTTGTTCCACTGGTTAATTGTTCTAACTGTCAGGAAGTTTCTCCTTAGTTCTAGGTTGCTTCTCTCCTTGATTAGTTTCCATCCTTGTCCTGCCCTCCGAATAGATTAACTCCCTTTTCTTTGTGGCAGCCCCTGAGATATTGGAACACTGCTATCGTGTCACCCTTCATCCTTCTCTTCATTAAACTAGACATAACCAATTCCATCAAACGTTCTTGATATGGTTTAGCCTCCAGACTCTGATCATCTTTGTTGCTTTTCTCTGTACTCTTTCTAGAGTCTCAACATTTTTTTTTATGTCGTGGTGACCAAAACTGGATGCAGTATTCCAAGTGTGGCCTCACCAAGTTGTTATAAAGTGGTATTAATACTTCACGTGATCTTGATTCTATCCCTCTGTTAATGTAGTCTAGCACTGTGTTGCCTTTTTTGGCAGCTGCAGCACACTGCTGGCTCACATTTAAGTGATTGTCCACTAGGACTCCAAGATCCTTCTCACAGTTACTACTACTGAGCGAGATACCAGCTATACTGTACCTGTGCATTTGGTTTTTCTTGTCTAAATGTAGAACCTAATTTTTTCAGCATTGAATTTCATGTTGTTAGATAGCACCCAAGTCTGTCAAGGTCCTTCTGTATCTTAAGTCTATCTTCTGGAGTGTTGGCTATTCCTGCCAGCTTGGTGTCGTCTGCAAATTTGATGATTTCCCCATCTATCCCCTCATCCAAATCGTTGATGAAGATGTTGAAGAGCACTGGGCCCAGAACAGAGCCCTGGGGCACCCCACAATACACTTCCCTTCATGTAGATACGGTTCCATTGAGGACACCACGCTGAGTACGGCCGGTCAGCCAGCTACGGATCCATCTGGTGGTGATGCTGTCTAACCCACATTTTTCTATCTTACTGCGTAGTAGGTTGCGATCTACTTTATCAAATGCCTTACTGAAGTCCAAGGAAATTATATCCACAGTATTCCTCTGGTCCACTAATTTTGTCACCTGGTCAAAGAATGCAATAAGATTTGTCTAGCATGATCTGTTTTTGACTAAACCCATGTTGGAGTAGAAGACCTCTAAGGTCCCTTCCATCTCTGTTCTGATCAATTGTTTACTTACCCCTCAAATAAGGGGGTGACAGAAATGCTTCTCCTTGGATAGAATGAGTCTGGTGGGGATCTGGTGTCCCCAGGGGGATCAAGGTGAATTTGATCCCTCATTTGTCTGGTGTGGAAATAGACAGAAGGACCTTCCACCAGGAGCCTCTTAGGAACCACTGGAGGGTGAGGGAAGTGTGTCACTCCCTTCTTCCCTCACAGCAGGAGGTCCTCCAATGGCAAACTGGGCACGGCCAATGGTGGGAGCCTAAAACGTCCCGTTCCATCCACCAAGGCCAAGCTCAGTCTGTTTCTTCCTCTTTAGCTCGTTTTCTATCACTCCTGTGCTATACTGCTTTTTTTTTTTACTTTAACATGTGTATTTATTTGTTTGTTTGTTTGTTTATTGCATTTTTGATTACCCATCCACCTTTAATAATGATAACATCCACAGAAAACTTTAGTTATGGGGCAAGGGTAAAATAATAATAATACTTTTTAAAGCAATAAACATATTTTCAAAATAACCTTTTTAAAAAGTTAGGAAACAGCCTTTAACCTGGAAGGGGCCCACTTTCTTCCCCTCTCCTGCTATTGGTGGGGAATATGGGGCAGGAGGATCCACCCGACCTATCACTCACCTTCGCTCTGATTGTAGTGAGTCCACAGATTCTCCAGGTAATCTCTGAAGTAATTATCCTTGCTACGAGCTATATCGGTCACAGCCTGCCAGTAATGGGGAATATTGTTCCTCATCTTCTCCATCCAGGAGACTCGAGGCTGAATCTTCCTGCTGTCGCTGTCGTAGTGAGCAACGATCTGATCATCCATATACCCCAGAATAACCAACTGGGACAGTTCCTGACTGGGCTTCACGATGGCGAAGGAGGCAATCTTGAGGGAATGTGAAGAGGAGCCTGAAAAAGGACCCAGAGGCGCAGAGTTA